>NC_056743.1:934994674-935122174 GCF_019279795.1 Protopterus annectens
ATTTATACCTCAAGCACATTCCTCTTCAATTCTCTCCCCAGAGAGAGAGAGAGAGAGAGAGAGACAGTGAGAGAGAGGCGAGCATGTTCTATCTCATTGTTTCTCTCTTTCTCACTCTCTGTCTCACTCTCTGTGTCTCTCTCTCTCTCTCTCTCTCTCTCTCTCTGTCTCCCTTCCCCTGGCCAGATCTTCCATTCTCTGGTGGCTAAGTGAACCAGGGTCTTTAGGACTGTATTCAGGACATTAACTCTCAACATCACAGAGCTGGCATCAGAAATTTGTCTTTTAAGGTAGATTATTTCTAATAGTTAGCAGAGGGAATGAGTTTACAATCATGCCTACTTTTGGGGGATGTTTTTGTTAAAGGATATTGTTATTAAGAGAGCAGGGATATGTTCCATTCTTGATGTTCCCTTGGGCTTAGTGTAGTTGTTGTGCTTTTGGCTGTTTCATTTAGGTAGCCATTTTAAGATGCTTTTGTGTGCATATATGAGACTGCAACAAAAAAAGCATATTAAAGAATGTTTTTTAAGTTGCCCACATTATTTAACAGTTTACCACCATGTGGTTGACCGGTGGATGGTCGAGCCCGAATATTGAAAGGAGTGCGGCAACATCCCACATTTGTAAACATAGATGTTGCGAATCGCAAACTCCCGTCCCCTTTTTGACCCATGTTAGCACTCGTTTCTGGATATAGAGTGGTCAGAAATGTCGTATTCGGTGTTCTTGCAACATTCCAACTGTTCGGCATGCCAGGATTCACTAATTACATTTGTACATATACAGGTTCGAGCATATGGTGATAAACCTTATTTAACACTAAGAAATGGACAGACTATAACAATGCATTAACATAGCTGTTTGCCAAGTCAGGAGCCAAGTAGGCATGAATAATCTGCAGTAGCAGAAGTAGCATACTAATGCCTAGTGCACAATGTAATGTTCAACAAGAAGAAACGCCAGGGTGAAAAGCCTAACCCAAGTTGTTTGTCTGACATTCTTATGTTAATGCTAGTCAGAGAGAACTATGAATATTAAATGGCAAAAAACACTGCAAAAAGAATGGATGGATTGCTAGGGTAGCTTTAGTGTTGGCGATGACGGATGGCAGATGGTAAAGATACAAAAGAAGGAAGGGTGTGAAGGAAAGAAATGGAAAGGTAAAAAAACTTGAACTTCCTTATTGTGTTATTTTACTGTGATCAGGATTACACACCTCACTTTTATTGGGCAAGGTGGGGAAGTTGCGAAAGTCTCAGTGCAGCATCATCCATGGTGACTGCTGGGATTTTTGTATACTAGGCCTACAGCCATCTTCTTCCTGCTCATTAAGCATAGTACAGTACCTACTGCACTCTTCGCAAGATGGGTGTCTGCCTTGGCTGGCACACCAACTTTCCTTGGCTGGGCTTGCACTTCTGAGTCCATGTGCACATGGAGGTCACTTCTAGGGGGTTCCGCCAAGCAGTGTTTCCATGGCAGAACTTAGATAACTGCCTCTTCTGGCATGGCCAAGCCAGCATTTATCACTGACTCCCCTTCTCTGTCATTGGTTCCTCCCATGCATGGTACACTACTTAAACATAGGTCACTGTACTACAATTAGGGCTTTATCCTTCTGTGCCACAGAGATAGCTTTAAGAAACATACAGCTTCACTGCCCTGGTCCTATCCTGGATCTGTGGACTGTCCTATGCTCACTGTTGTCATCTGTGATTCATCTTCATGAATGAGCTTAGGTTTAACTCCTTACTCCTCACCCATTTAGATTTTCCAGTCAAGCAAAGACTGCATCAAATCACCTTTATTTGGTATTACTACAAGTAATAGTATTAATTCAAGAAGACTTATGATTGTACCAAGGGAGACTGGTACTCATAAGATATGGTAGCCTACTCTTTGGGGTAATATTAGATTAGTGGGGTAACTGTACCAATTAAAACTAGCAGCATGAATGACAAAACTGGCATGAATATGTTTGAAGGAGTAGAAAGTGCCACCATCACACTTTGTGTCACATCTTTTGTGCATACCCTACCATTATATGATATGATATGCATTTTGATATGTACAATTACAAAACTCCTATAACTGGCGTAGATATCACATTGTATGAGGTGATAATGGAGCTGTCACCTGCTCCATGTTTTGAAGCGTTACTGAATGCAGTTGTGCTTGTGGCTTTTTAACTGAAAACACCAAAAGTGGCTTTTTTACTGAAAACACCAAATGCCAGGCACAGAAACTAGTTAACTGCTGCATTAATAGTGATACCATGTGTGCCACCTTGAAATTAAAGCAGAGCTTCTGATGCCAGCCGTATGCTTAGGAAGAGGGGTTAAGTCCCCCATGCTAACAGTAGCTTCCTGGAGATAACAAACACAGTATGGTACTGATATAATTAGGGAACATCAGTCATACTTTTCAGTTCTAGTAAGAAAAGCAGTGCCTCTCCAGGCTTATGGCCCCACTACATTGATGTCCTGGGGTGACACTGTGTAGTGCTGAAGAGTGGAATGTCAGCTTATGTGGAATGGTCTTGAGTACATACAGATCCTGACATCACTGCTTACATTTTCTTTATCTTCTTAACACTTCTTTCTGGTTTCACTTGTGAGAAGATCGAATATGGAAGTTTAAGGCACGTATCATCAAGTTAGTCATAGGAAAGCTGATTAACTGTTTATGAATGCAAACTAAGTGACATAAATGGCAGATATTGCAAGTTAAGGGCCAAGGGAAAGAGCAAGTAAATAATAAAACAAAATCTGAAATATATTCTTTGACTGCATATGAAGCAAATAAAATTATAAGGTTAAGGTAAACAGCATGAAAGTCAGGTTGAACACTGAATATAGTTAGAAACTACTTGTCTTTACAGGAACTTGACTATTTCCTATCACCTTTCATGACTAGTTTACTATTACCCTTCCCTGGGGATGTGCTCCCTTCCCTTTGTACTTTGGCAATCATTTAAAAACTTGGCTGTTGTTTGGACAGATACAAGCTGATGCTACTGGCATCTAACCACTTCTGTCTGTCTGCATTTTAATCATGTCAGATTCCAAACCTGCACTCTGTAGAAGTAAGGGGCATGTTTGTTCCCTGAAGCTGAGTCCTGGGACACTCTGCTTGTTGCTGGGTTCATACAGCTGGCTTCCCAGCTCCAGGCATCCACTGGTTCTGCCTACTAGCTTATGCTGTCCACGTGGAGTGAGATTTCAAAAATCCCTCAGTGCTTGAACTGGCAACCCAAGCACATGTTGTCACTTAGAGGTCGGTTTCAATCGCAGGAGCGTGACATACCACTTCTGGCAATGTTGGAGACATTTAAGATCATGACAGCAAACCTGCATTTATCTGAGAAGTCAGTTATCAAGGTTGGAAATTAAGGTACATGCCATTTTTTTGTGTATGTGTGAAGACAGTTCTTTGTTCCATATGTATAACCAACTTGCAAAAGCTACATAAAATATAAACAACTTATGGAAGAAGTTAAATGCAAACTGTGTCAAACACAGTGGCAAAGAATTAACAAAAACGTGTAACAAGTTCACGTCTAGTCCTGCTTTCTCTTTTTTGTGTGAAATGTAGTTTGGTTCATGTAATGAAATAACTGGTGAAATAAAATCATAAATGAATAATGTTATTGTGCACTGATTTATAAATGTGTTTTAAGAAAACCAAACAAACTGTATGGTTCTAACGTATCAGCACACCTCAGACATAACATTTACCACAAAAATATTTTCTTTCTTTCTACTGATTAAAGGAACATTAAACATGCTTATAGATACTGACATGTTCCTAATCAGTACCATTATTAATTAGAAGTTATCCTCACGATTTGTCACACACACACACACACACACACACACACACACACACACACACACACACACACACACACACACACACACGCACAGACGCACGCTCGCACACACACACAGACGCACGCACACATAGACACGAACAGACAAACACAGACACACACGCGCGTGCGCACACACACATGCACACACAGACACACATGCACACGCACACACACAAATGCACTACTATGCAACAGTATGCATTTTCTTAGCATGCATTACAGTGAATGGCATTTCTGAACATTGTGTATGGTGTCAATATTAAAGTGACAAAAACTATTCACACTTACAGTGCACATTACGGAATGTATTAAAGTGACTTTGAGCTTACCTCACATTTCATTAGACCTAGTGCCAGATTCAGAAAAAGAACATCATAGCTCAGTGGAGGCTTACAGTGAGCTGTTCTACTGTGGCCATTCAGAAAGAGGGCTCTGAATACAGCTCTCAATAATAACTAATTAGGTAGTTTGACATTCTATACTGAGGTGTTGTGCAACTCAATGCAGTCACCTTGTACTCAGAGAGCCATCAACCAAGGCTGATTGACCAATGCTGCCAGAGCAACAGGGTCGTGGCACCCATCCAGCTTCTTGGCAGATGGCAAACTCTTTTATTTAATTGTAATTCTTAATGTACCCACAATAAGATAGCTGCATTAAGTTCATAGATGTTTCCTGGAACACATTAAATGTTTGGTTGTCTACCCCGCAGCTCAGCTGTGTTTAGATTTTTTTTTTTTTTTTTGTGAATTGGGCATTGGGCTTTTGGGTGGGGGTGGGGTTGAATTAAACAACTTGCACTCAGTCACAAGCTGCTTATACATAGCCCCCAGCAATTTTTGGAGTCATAATTAGCTACTGCATGCTACTTTTAGATTCAGCTACCCCTAAAAGATAAACACACCTTTATCTGAATTGGGTTACTGAAATGAATATGTAATATAGGCAGTGAGGGAGAAAAGACACCCCCCTCAGAAACATGCATATAAAATACATTGTATTATGTATTATGATATTATGCTGTGATGTTCAACAAAGTGCAGGCCTTCAGAATGTGTTTGGTAACTTGACTCTGTTTCCCAGTGTTTTAAAGCAAACCCTGTTAGTATGGTACATAATCATGCAGTTACATTTATGAAGTATTTATAAACTCATTTATTCATAATAACCATATACTAAATATATGATTAAATCACATTACAATATGATTATTTTTCTACCATTCATTTGTGCCAAAGAAATGTAATGTAACATGTTTCTAATAAGAAATAATTCTGTCTTAAATAGTTGGCCCATTAAAAGAATAAAAAAGCAAATCCAGGAAGGTACGGTACCATTAATTCTGAACTAGTGAAACTAGCAAGCATGGCAAGTGAAGATTCTTTACACTTTTATTTTTGGATACATCAGTTTTCTCTAATTTGCTTTAATAAAGTATATCCTATGAGATCCTTATCTTGATAAAGTAATGTCTCTTGTATTTCTACTTATTGTTTCATAAGATCTGTATCTATTTTGCATTTGGCTACGTGACAGCTTTGCCTATAGATATGTGATGCTGCCTTACAGCTGATAATCCACACAAAGCTATATCATTTACCATGTATTCTATAATATAGTTTGATGTATTGTAGCACTGAGAGATTTGTATTGTTTTATTTTAGATTTCCTGTGTTTATCGTTTCCCTAGAAGGGTTTTGAGATGCAATTTACATGAGAGGTGTGTTGTAAAATGGAATTGTGTTTCCATTTATTAGGTTACAGCACAAAGGAAAAACAAATACCATTACAGTGAAAACTAGAAAACATTGTAATACACAAGTCAGCAACAAGGTATCATATTACCGCCTGTTCTGCAAATCCCCAGTGATACTATTTATCATTTATAAATTCACAGCATACCTTTATAGCATATAATGCATTCTCTCTTGATAAAACAGCAAAGGCAGCATTTGCATAGTTTTCTTGGTCAGCTGCAAGAAGCTTGATGTAAAAGTGTCAAAACAGCCACTTTATCACTTCAATGTGGCAGGAGATCTGTCTTTTTAAAAATTATATTTAATGTATTTTTTCACTAACACTGCAATAAAATGTACTACTTTGTTTTCTTCAACATGTAGTCTAAGTGCATTCATCTATGTAACATATTTACAAGTGTTCCCTTCTCTGACCAGACAAAAAAAGGCTAATGAATTCCTTGTCCATTGAAACTACATCCTTTGACAGTCTCATGGGAGTGTTAAGCATTCACCATATTAGGATTAGCTATACTTTATCCTTTATACCTTAAAGTAGATCTAAATCTCATCTCATGTAGATGTAGTAGGGTGCAATACATGACAAGAGAAAGACTTAACTTACATGGATTTTCATGCCAGCTCATTTATATGCCCTGGCTGGATGTAATCAGATTTTGCTCAAGCTTTGGTTCTTGTTTTCTCATTCTAGGTAGCAGCATTGTGAGAAAAAGGCAGTTTAGTTAAGAAATGAACGCCTTCTTTACAGATCTCTGAACAGTACCTATTTTGGAGGTGTATAACTATTCTCAGGCTTGATTTTGTTTTTTATGTGACATACCTATTTTTTGAGGTATGCTCATACTTTCACACATCATTTACCCTTCACAGGATGTACTTTTTGAAGTATATTCCCACTTTCATGTTTGATTTGCTCCTTCACACAATTTTCTGAATCTTCCTTATGTTACACAAGATTTTGAAACTGTTTTTTTTTTGTGTAAAATCTTTTATTTCTTTTTTTTTATGAAAACAGATACATTAAACATAACATTGATAATTTTTAGGTAACAAATGACCAGTAAATACATTGCTGAATAATAAAACATAAAAGTAAAATAATGAAAACTATTTGCACATATGCCAAAAGTCCATCAGTAATTATATATACCAACTTCAAATTAGAATATGTTCAAAAAGGGATTTCCAAAATTCTGGGTGGTGGGGGGTAGCCTAATGGTTAAGGTGCTTGCCTTGCAAACACAAGGTGCAGGGTTTGAATCTCACAAGGGATAATTGGCTAGGCATATGAACCTGTAAAATGGGCGTGAGGTTTATGAGTATAGGGTTAAATATTTGTGAGCTAGTAGGTGTTTGGTAGCTACTTGTTTGAAACCTTCCCAGGTGAGTGATGCTCTATCCTTCCAATGTAATGTTATGTAGTATTTAAGTAATTAAACTAGTGTTATTAATATACATGCTTAAAGTTTATTCAGGCCAGCGGGGGTAATATGTAGGAGAGCTAGCTTCCAAGATAAGGTTGATTTTTCATAGCCCATTTTTTCTAGTTGAACTTTAAGTGAGCACCATAGCTTGTAGGTGCACTTGCAGCTCCAGAAGATGTGGAGTAAATTAGCCTTGTGATTATTGCAGCATGAGCAGAATGGAGAGGTGGTTGGGTATATTTTATTTAGAATGATTGGAGTAGGATAGGTGTTATGAAGTATCATGATCTGTTTAAGTTTTTTAAGGGGAATAACTTTGGAGGTAAAGCTGGATCGCTTGAGATATCTGATTGTTTGTGATTGAATGATCAATTTCCTTCCAATACCTAGAATAAATAACTTATTTTTGCATTTTGATTGATAGAATAAGTTTGTAGGAGTTAGATAGCATTTTTATGTTTGCGGATAGGAAGTTCCATATGATTTTACAGGATTGAATGTCATTGGGTTGATATCAGGATTGTCTATGATATATTGGCCAAGGTCTTGAATTTGCCTTAAAATGACTGTATAGCTTTTAGGAAGCTTTAATTGTGTTCTCATTTCAGTGATAGTATTGTTCTTGAAGGGAAATATATCAGAGATGGTTAATTTCTTGAGGAGGGGATAACTGTTTAGGTTAATCCTATTGTTATTCATTTTGAGATTGGGGTTGTGGTGGATTGGTTGTAGGGAAGTGAATGAATACATAGTATAGGTTTAATGATTTGAAAAACACATAAAAACACAAACCACACACCCACCTTCGCGGACGCTCTCAATAAAAATCTACCCAAACAGCAGTGGCTCCAAGGCAGAAATGCACTCGACCACCACAACACAACACTAATCATGAGACACAGTGTGACACACAACCAAAGCCCCTAAGGCAAAACAGCATGCCCCAACATACTAGTCATACCTGACTCTATAGTGAGGCACACTGATGTCCCACTCACTAGGCTGAATAAGGAGAAAGTAGCAGTCAGCTGCCTGTCAGGTGCCAGGATCCACTACATAATGCACACACTCAGGTCCCTCAACAACAGGTACAAATATGACTCTGTCATTGTACATAAAGGTGTGAATGACCTAAGACAAACCTGCTGGACTACATGAAAAGAAACATGGAGGAGCTCTCGGATTATGTAGCCAAGGCGGGTATGACCCTAGCCCTGAGCAGCATCCTATCATCATCCAGAATGATACCACAGTACAAGCAGAAGATGATTGATTTCAACAATTGGCTACATTTCTGGTGTCATTCCAAGGGGATCCAGTATCTGTCTACCTGGGATGACATGATTGACAGACCTCGATGCTTTGCCAGAGATGACCTGCATATGTCACCTCTGGGCTTCCAGATACTGACCAAGGCTCTTGCCACCCCTATAGTGCCTTTTTTAGGCTGTGTTCCAAAGATGAAATTACCACTGTAACAGCTACAAACAAATGCAATCTGAGGGTCATGCTGCTCAATGCTAGAAGTCTAAATCTCAAAATGCACTCACTCGAAGCAATCCTTAAAATGGAGAACATCGACATTTGTGCTGTAGCAGAGACCTGGTTTCAAAGCAGCAGAAAGCACCCTTGCACTACCAGGCTATAACTCATTCCACACCATTTGGCCCCAGAACATGGACTGAAGCTCCAAAGGCGGTGGTGTTTCCATATTCATAAAGGATGCACACACCTCCAGACTGGTAGCTAAACATAACGCATCAGAGATACTTCAGGTGCAGCTAACATTGGGTAAGACAGCGATTCAGGTCGTAGCCTGCTATAGGTCCCCAACCATGTCCCAAGACTCACACTCCACATTCCTAAGCACCATGGAGAATATTAGGGTCCAACCTAACACTCTCATACTGGGTGACTTCAACTACCCTCCATTAATCAGGAAAACTACTTATGTACCAATACACTTGCCCAAAGTTTCCTGGAATTCATTAATTCCAGTGCCCTAGACCAGCTCATTCTTACCCCCACTAGAAGTACCAACATCCTTGACCTGGTCATTACTAACATGGGTGATTTTTGCTCTACAGCAATAATTAACTCCTCCCTGGTTAGATTCGACCACAAACTAATCACCTTGGAAATCCACCCCCCCCCCTTGCAAAGGTAACCACCATGAAACTTCTCCAAAGCTAACTTTGGGCTCCTAAAAACAGAGGTGGCTAACTTCACGGCACCCACACAAATGGAAAATGGTTGCATGACTGCCGAATCATACACCAATGCACTGTACGAATACGTACACAAATGCATGGATCTCACCATACCAATAGAACCAAGACGCTCTCCTGCAAAAAAAAAAAAGAAGCCAATCTGATGGTTCCCTGCCATAAACAAACTCTGCAACAGGAGGAAGAAACTGATGTGGAATAAGGTGAAGTCCCAAGACTGGAAAAACTCCCTTATCAGTTTCACGAAAAAGTTGAGATCCCTCATCAAATCCTCCAAAGCTAGCTATGAAAACAGAATTGCAGCAGATAGTAAAGACAACCACAACGGCAATACCCAGATTTTCTCTGAGCTACTGCACAATGGTACCTCCTAAATGAACCAACAGATATTGCCAATATACTGGCTGACAGATTCAGTGCCAGATTTACCCCCCCCCCCAAAGGACCAATCACAATACCATAGTTTGCAAGGCACCCAGTATTACTGCTGCACATGTTAAAACAGCACTGTCCAAGGCCAGGAATACAGCTTCTATGGGATCTGACAATATCCCTGGCTGTGTTTTATATGAACTACAGAGTGAACTGGCACCACACCTGTGTGCCCTGTTCAATCACAGCCTCACTTCAGGCTTTGTCCCTACCGAATGGCGCACTGCTACAGTCATCCCTCTTCACAAAGGAGGAGTGACTACATACCCAGGGAAATACTGCCCCATCAGCCTGATGAGTCCGATATACAAAGCTATGGAACACATCATCATGGACCTAATTAAGAAGGATATGGGGAATCTTCAAACTCTGGATCCCACACAGCCTGCTCAACCTGGTCGACTTCTTTGAGTCAGCCACCAGAGCTGTGGATGAAGGCAAGGTGGTTCATACAGCCTACCTTGATATGGCCAAGGCCTTTGATACCATTCCCCACTCAGGAATCATAGAAAAACACACTGAGCTAGGCATCAACCCCTATATCACTAGGTGGGTTGCAAACTGGCTCCCAGATAGAACCACAGTGTGAAAGTAGCTGACTCCAAGTCAGGCTGCCAACCAGTCACAAGTCGAGTCCCACAGGGTTCGGTCCTGGGCCCCCCCCCCTGTTTGGTATCTACTTCTCTGAAGTCCAGGCCAACACGAAGGGACTCTGGCTGACAAAGTTCGCAGACGATTGCAAGTTGGGAGCTGTTATTAACTTCCCAAATGATGTTGACATCCTGCAGAAAGGCCTCACTGAGACCAACGACTGGTGTCAGAACCATGGCCTTAAGCTCAATGCCAAAAAATGTGTCATTATCCCCTTTGAAAAAAACTCGGTTTCCATGAATTGCCACATCGATGGTAGTCCACTGAACACAGAAGGCATTATAAGAGATCTGGGAACACAGGTTGACAGCAACCTCTCTTTCAACCACCACATTCCCACTGTGGGCAGAAAGTCCTTCTATGTGGCACATCTCATTACTAAGAGTTTTACACCCAGGAAGAAATAAGTCATTGTCTCCCTCTACTCTTCCATCATTAGGCCAATTGAGTATAGGTTCATAGATTTGTACTAGGCTAACTGCCCTAGTAGGCCATTTTAAGACTAGCCAGTTACCCCATGTGAGAATCAAACCCTGCACCTTGTGTCTGCAAAGTGAATGCCTTAACCATTATGCCAACCTCCCACCCAGTATAATGCCCCATTTGGCATGTACCTCACTAGACACCTGCAACAACTGGAGAGCCCGCAAAAGTACCTCACAAAGATGATCCTAGGCCTTAAATACTTGTCCTATATAAACAGACTCAAAAAAACTCCAACTATTCTCTGTCTCATATTGCCTACTTAGAGGCGATCTCTGCTTGACGTACAAAACCATGTCTGACCCAGCTGTGTTAGAAATGCTTCATCTAAAGAAATCCCAATCCCTCCACACCACATGCTCCAGAGACCTCAACCTCATTACCACAATCAACAGAATATGCTGGAGGGATTGGTTCATAACCCAGAAATTGCCCATGCTATGGAATAGACTTCCCATGCATGTCAAACAGAGCACCTCACTGGCCCCTCTTCAAGAGAAATCTTGATGAGAGGATGGAAAATAGAAAATTCACCCCAGGGATCACTCCAGTGGCTCTAGTCGACAGAGGCACCAGGAACTAATGTCGGGTGGCACAATGTCAGGGTAATCCTATGGGCTAGGCTTGTAAAGACTTCAGGGCCATTAGCCTAGTACACACCTATGAACCTATGAAAATCTTTTGCATGACAGTGATTTTATGTTTGTTGATTGGGTATATTTTAAGATTTGTTCAATTTTCATTATAAAGGAAAGGAAAGGCTCTGGGGTTTATGCATAGTGTTTTGATATAGTTGTGTAATAGTTTGACCCAGGTTGGAGTCCACTGTTGTGGTGATGGGGTGTGGTCAGCTATTGTTATTAGTCTATTACAGTTTATGATATCGTAGTATAGTTTAAAGTCCGGCAGCCCTAACCCTCAATATTCTTTATGGTAGGTCAGTTTATTATAACTGATTCTGATTGATTTGGGGACCCAAATACATTTGGAAATTGTGGAGTTGATAGATTTTGAAACTGTTTTGCATGCAGGAAGCCAGACTTCATGGCTACCATACTGGTGTAACCAATAGTTTAAAGAAACTAGATTCATGTGTTGCATCTCCCTTTTCAGAAGCAAAACTAAATAACTTTACGAGGTAGATTTTTGTTGTATCAATCAGTAAAGTCTATAAACGTTACACTGTGTCATTAATAATATGCTTATATTTTTGTGTTATTATTTCACTCTCAGTTTTTCAAAAGTGCTTCTGAATAGTATCTCACAGTCTTACTGAAAGTGGGAAGTGTTACATGATATTCTATATTCTAATGTTATTTTAATTAGATGCTCAGATTTTTGGCTGTATGAACCTCATTTTCAGAGCACTTGTACATATTTTCAGGGTTTGTAGGTTGAGAGATATGCTACTACACTAGTTTCATCTGTGTCTTAGCAGGAAAACTGGGAAAGAGTGTACTGGTTTCAAAAATTGATGTTCTGACAGAATAGCATATAAGAGGGATGAAATGGGAAGCCACCCAGGACCAACAACTTCAGGGGGGCTTGTGGCCAGCCAGCAAAACAATTTTCCATTTGTGCCTATAGTGTGACAGAAAGTCTCTTTTTCTCTTTTCCGTGAACCAGTTGTAGCAGTACAGGAAGTAAGCAGCACAGCCATGGGTGTGGGAAGCAGTCGGCTACTTTGAATCACTTACAGTGCTTTACTGAATGGAGAAAGTAGTTTCTGTGAAGGAGAATGGCAGCTGGCTGGAGCTGGAGTACTGATTTGGAGAATCCATGAACATGGGAAGCTGTAGGCTGTAGACCTGAATGGAGATGGAGCACTGAAGCACTGATCTGGAGTGAAATAAGTGGTCAGCTGCTTTGAATCGCTTGCAGTGCTGGTAAACTTACTAGAGGTCTGATCAGGAGAATAGCAATGATGTCCCTTGTACAAGAAAGTGTGTGTGTGTGTGTGCGTGCGTGCGTGTGTGTGTGTGTGTGTGTGTGTGTGTGTGTGTGTGTGTGTGTGTCTGTGCGAGCACTCGCATGTGTGTGTGTCTGAGCGTTCCACATGGTAAAGTTAGTCAGACTTCTAGATGTTAAGTCAGATAAAGTTTGCATCATCAGGTGCGCTGTCTGGTCAAGTGACTTGCTTAGAGTCACAAAGTAGGCAGATGGAGGTAGAAAGAATCAAACCTCACATCCGTGATTGCAAAAAGCAGCACATTAAGAGTCTCAGTCCTCTGCATTAACTGTCAGACATTCACACCCTTCCTCATTTTCTGATAAATCAATGAAGGTTAAAAGTCACCAATGTTTGCAGTCAGTCAGTAATACTAGTTATTACTGTTCTGCATGATAATAATGTACTGCTTCCTGTAGTCAAAAGTACAGGGTTTGCACAATTTCACCACGATTTGCTTACAGTATGACTTTCAGTGAGCTGTAATTGATGGTCATATCTGTTTTTGTTTGTATAAATACTTGGATCCTGCATCCCACTATTGCACTTGTAGCTTACAAATTATGGGTAGTGGGTTAATAATGCTGATGTTTCCTGTGACAAGGATTGTGTGGTTTGAATCCTTCCCCTTTCCTTTTTCTCTAGTCTGCCAGATGGTGTAGAAGATTAAAGCTGTGAGCTATAGTTCCTGTAGTACGGTATTTAATTTCCTTAGTCCTCATTTGCCTACTGTGAGACCTTGAACAAGTCACTTACATAGACAGTACCTTGAAGCAACTTGGACTTTGGGCTAAGCTCCTCAGTGGTATCCTGGATTGCAAACCTAGTAACTAACTATGAACCAGAGTAGTTATGGTGCAAATGAAAGAAATTGATTACAATAAATGGGAGCATATTCATATGAGCCAGGCTGTTTGGGTATAATCCTTGGTTTCCTTGTTTTTTTTTTTTTTTGAATGTTGACAGTGTGTTTATTATTTAGCTGTTAATATATTGGCTAGCATGAAATCTGTGAGTTTAAAGTTAATATTTTAACTAGGAATACATATTAATTTAACTTGTTTTTGTGGGCACACTGGTGTGAAATGCATAGTGTTTGGATTGCAACAGTTTGTTTAGTAAATAGTACAGATGAGGAAGGCTATGAGCTGTTGAAGAGCTACTTCCTGTAGTATGGAGTCTGATTCCATCAGCCATTGTTTGTCTTCTATGTGACTCTGACCAAGTTACTTCACCAGAAAGGATTCGCAGGTTGCTGTTGAAAAGGTTGTTACCAAATGCATTGTACATTTGTGTTTTGAATTCCTGGACCTTTAACATACCTGTTAATTAGTAAGATTATGAATCCCAATACATCTCTTGTACTTTAATGAGTTGGCAGATGCATTTTCATGAAACATGAGTTTCCAGGAAATAGAAGTTTATTGTTTCTCATGCTAAATTTGTTTTCAGTGTGAGAGTGTTTTGTTTTGTTTTGTTTTGTTTTGTTTTGTTTTGATTTGTTAGAAAGGGCTGAGAGTGTTTTTGCTGTAAAATTTTACATGAAGATTTTAAATGAAATCCAAATTTCTGTGGTAATTATAAAATTAAAGAGGACATAGTATGCACATTAACAGTTTCAACAATGTTTTATGGCAATTGGTAAGTTATTGCCAGTTCATGGAATATGGGTATGGTGAGCTGGGCCTGATTCATAACCCTGAGCATGACTCTGTTTGACCATAATCCAGCTCTGTTGACTCTGGAGGTCTATGCTGCAACAATTTGGCATTATTAGTCACTCAGGTAGGTCAGACCTATACTGAATGATGTCAGAGGAGGACAGATATTCTTGATGACAGGGGAGACATAGGGAGGTCACAAATGAGATGTAAATGTCCTGCAAGCATGTAAGCCCCCTCAAAAAAAAAAAAAGAAGCAGTTTGCTGTATGCAGTAATATTTTTGATTTTTGTATGATTTGTGTGTTATTGAACAAAAGCTGGTGGAATATGTATATCGTCTTTAATTGTTTTTCTTTATTCATTGAACTAAAGAATGATTGAATTCACTTGTAAGCCTGGATTGTGTAATATAGTCAAATATGTTATATTTTAGTAAAATATTTTATATTACCATTTTTTACAGTCTTCAGCAACTGCAAAGTTGTTCACATTTGTCTAATCATGTAGTTTTCAGTATTTGAAGTGTTGATCAGTACTGTCTGATCTTCAGCATCCATTATGCAGTCATTGTTGCATGTTACTATGATACCATCTTATCTACAAGACTGGATTATAAAGGATGTCTGCATTTAGTTAAAAACTACTACTGTGTTTGACAGTTAGCACAGAGGACTAAATCTCCATTTGTTAATGAGCTGGTACATGGTCTGAAACTTTCCAGTTTCATTTACCTACTGTGTGACCTTGAGCAAGTCAGTCAACCAGATAGTGCTTTGGGGCAATTGGATATTTGGGCTAGGTTCCTTAATGGTATCATGACCTGTGAACATGTGCTTGTTTTTTTTTTTTTTGTTTTGCCAGCCATTCCCTATTGCGCAACATATCTAGTTTAGGAAATGGTATGGCAATACCATCAGCACACTATTTGTAATGCAACATATGCTATTTATTTTTAAGGGAAACAAGCACTGCATGTGCATATGGAGCAACTCAAAGCTGTTTGCCAACACCAACATCTGCATTAGTAATAGTCCCCTTCCTTCAGTGTGGAATTTTCAGATGACTTTTATTGCTGTAAAAATTGTATACTATCATGTGGTTAATATTTATTATGCTCTTGTCATAAGTACTTTTCTATTTAAGCTGTACTACACATAGCTAAGTCTTATGATGTGATACTAGTGATCTTTATACTGTTTCATGTAGTTCATCTACTGATAAAGTACATGTAAATTATTTTTTCATAATAATAAGAGGTGTGCAAAGTCAATAAAGTGGCTATAACTGCTGGTGGAGGTGGAGGGTTATCCATTGATGAAAGTGCTTTATGCTCTTATCATTGTTTTTAAGCAGTCTTTAATCTGCATTTGCAGTACTTGTGTGAATGCTTGTATGAATTAAGTTGGAAAACTTTACTATGGCTACTGTGTTTGTATGAAACAAATTTGAAATATGTTACTTTGGTAATTATTATTGTTAATTTCTTGATGCAGACATCTAAGAAAGACACAGTCAAGAATGTAGCTATAATTGTTGGATTTGGGGGATGTCTGTGGATAAAATGACTGACTCTGCTAAGCTAATAAAGTTAAAAAGTCATTAGTCTGTCTTTGCAGGACTAGTGTGCATTTATGTAGAGCAAATCTGACTATCTTACAGTGGTCATTTTTATCACAATCAGACATGCAGTGTATTCACTATCAATAAAGTGGCTGTAACTGATGAGTGCAGATACTAGTGGATTATAATAACAAAAGTCTGAGTGGCAATTTTCTGAAATAGGTACTTATGCCATCACTGGTTAATCCATTTTGTTTTACTCCTTACTGGAAAAATATTTAAAACTACAAATTTGAAACACACTCTAACATATGTTACAGTATTAAACAAGAAATAGAATATCTGATGTTGTCAATTTTCATTCACTCCTCAACACCTGAGTTCAGATCGGACCCTTGGCTCATGGCCATTAAAAAGCTCTGGAGCTCCTCCCTTACCCACAATGTACCAACCCCTAACATACTGCAGATCTCATTTGCCGCTTTTGCATGTGGACATGATTGCTTTGAGCTCTCAAGCGTTCTTTGGGTGGGAGATAAGTTCTGAATTTTTTCATATTTTTCTATTGCGGTAATTCTTTATATTACTTATTTCTGTTATTCATTCACTGCCTTAATCATTTAACTTCTCCATATTTTACACTTTTGTTTGGTGTAATTCTACTTACCATTGTTGCTAGGCCTCCCCCTTTCTTCTTTCTTTTCTATCTCTTTACATGTTTAGTGTAATCTATAGTTACCATTGTTGGTATAACTTTTTTGCTATTGTTAACTTTTTCCAGTTTGGAAAAAAAAAACAATATATATATATATATATATATATATATATATATATATAATTTTTTTTGTGGTCTTCCTTTCTTTTAGAGTTATGTCTGAAAAAGCTAAAAGAGGTCCATTTTAAGAAATGCCAGAAATGTATGTGGGCACACGTTGCCCTTGTCAGATACACACATTTTATGTGGGTATTGTTTATGTCCGGACCATTTTCAAGTAGATTTCTCTATGTGTAAGGCTTTTAATCCCAGAGCAATTGCAGATAGAACTAATAAGCTGATACTGAAAGGTCTGCTGCCATTGTCTTTCGCAGAGGCTATTTCTGGGACACACCCCCCTAAATCTAAACATAAAGAGCCTTTGCAAAAGCCTTTGGGACCTTCTGGTTCTTCAACACCTTCATCAGAGCCTAATACAGAACCACCTCAGAAAAAAGCCCTGAAAGTCAGATTTGAAAACTGCTCTGATCCAGCCAGCTTTGGATTCTAAAAAGTCTTCCTCAGATCCTAGCTTGTCAGATCTGAAGCCCTTACCAAGAACAAGGTGCTCGCCTTCAATAGATCCAGTGCCATCTAGGGTTCCCTCCCTGTACCTTGAGCCCAGGTGGCATTTCAAGCCCACATCACTCACTTTCTCTCACTCTTCCAGAACTCTGACCAAGGCTGATGTGGACAGGATGTTCTCTTCGCGCAGATAGAGATGGGTATTCTCCCAACTCTTACCACTTTGGGTCAGGAAGTCCTTATCTGCACTACTCCACCAATCTCAGCTCCTTCTCTAATCCTTCCATTCATTTTGGAGCCCCTGTATCTGAGTCTGTTGGGACCATCTTGGTTGGATCCAAGGATATTAGTATTTTCAGCTCTGAGAATGTCTCTGAATGTGCCAGCTCTGATGCTTTCTGAGCTGGATGACTCTTGGAACTGTAGCATTCCTATTGGATCCAAGGCATTAGATTCAACTCTGAAGTTGTCAGAGCCATCTATACCCCTCAGAGCCTCAGCATTGGATAGCTCAGCTCTGATCTTCACCTCAGGTGAAATGCCATCAGGGCAAATGGAGCCAATGGGGCAGAATGTGGATTCTCAGCTCCATTGACTTCTTTCTCCTTACAATGTTCTGCTTTTGAAGTTGTGGAGAGAGTTTTCTCTGATTCTGCAGGGCAGACAGCCCCTACCTCCTTGGATCTTCCCTCTCGTTCCCATGTGCCTCTGCACCTTGAGCCTCAACAGTCTATGCTACAGGGACAGCCAGACCAAAGTCTTCAAGTTACCCAGCAGGGTATCACCATCTCTTCTGATATTTCTACAGAACATCCCACTGAAGAAGTCGCTAGGAAGAGAAAGTATAAGAGAAAGCACTTGGATTCCCCTCAGGAATCCATCACCGAGGATATTGACTTTGATGAAGGGGAAGGATCCCCAAGATCACCACCTGAAGACATCTCATTCAGAGACATCCTTGAACTCCTTAAGCAGAGCGGTAGGTGGTTTACAGACAATCCTTCCCCAGAGGAATCAGTATTCCTGGAGGCATTTGGGTCTGGCCCATCTACCTCCTGGGTAACTCCACCCACTCATTGACTAGGCGGGCATAGAAATAATCTTTCACAGTTGAGCCAATCCCCAAGAGATTAGATTGCATTCTGGAGTCACCTGTAGGAAGAGAGTTCTGGAGCAGGGGCATGCCCATAGATGCTATAGTCATGGCAGTGGCCACCAAGAAGGAACTTGTGGAGCAACAAGGAGTCTGTGGCTTTGGACAGGTTTAGAAAGCATGTGTTTGCATCAGCAACCTTTGCCCTTAGGTCGCTGAACTACTTGGCACACTTTACAAGACTTCAGTGAGACTTGATTAAGGAACTGTCAAAATCCTTTTCTGGGACCACTACTGCTGAGACTCAGGCTTCTGTGACTTCACAGTTGGTAACCCTTCAGTCTATCTGAAATTTGTCCATGAGACTTACCTCTTATGCAGCTGAGGGTACCTCAAGGGCAGCGGGTTCAGGTATTACCATTAGGAGGCATGTCTTTATGCATTTCTGTGACTTTGCAGAGCCATTCAAATCCTCTTTTGTCAATGCTTCTTTTGATGGAACCACCTTATATGGCCCCAAAGTGAAGGACACATTCTCCAGGTGTGAGCAGGATAGAAAGACTCTCTCTGCAGTGGGAGTACATTTTTTGACCCCTCAAATTACCTTGTCCAACCAACAAGGAGAGTAAAAAAGTGTGGTTCAAGAAATCCCAGGGTCCTTTCCAAGATCCACATGGAGACAGTTCCCCCAGATGGAGAGCGGGGAACTCAAATGGAAGACGCCACTCAAACAGCAGAGGAGGCCTGCAAAATCAGGGGTCTAGAGATTCTTTCTCTAGCAGATGTTACCAACAGTCCTGAAAGGAATCCCAATTGTCCCCCTGTGGAGACAGTCGCGGGTTGTTTATCCCTGCACCTGAGAGCCTGGTTAGGCATCACAAAAGATACGTGGGTGCATAGGATTATTTCCAGATGTTACATAATTCCCTTTTCCCTTCCACCTCCATCTACATGCAAGTTTCCCGATGTTCCAGCCAGTAAGAGGACAGCAGCAGCACTAGAGATACAAAAGCTAAAAGAAAAAAAGAGTAATCCAAGAAGTCCCCCCAGACCAGATAAAATCTGGAACTTACTCAAGATTCTTTTTAGTGCCAAAAAAAACAGGGGACTGGAGACCAATTCTGGATCTCAGGAACTTGAACAAGTTAGTATGACACTTAAAGTTTCAGATGGTCATGGGTCAGTCCATCCTGCCCTTTTTGGGCAAGAATGACTGTATGCGCTCGATAGACCTTCAGGATGCATATTATCACATAAAAATGAACAAACACTCCAGACAGTTTTTATGCTTCTGGTTAGGAGCCAGTCATTACCAGTTCAGAGCACTGCCTTTTGGGCTCACCATAGCCCCAGGCTCATTACCGCCCCACCAAGCATCTACTAATAGGACCCCGAGATCAGGTACTCCAAACTTGCTTCCATCTTGGAATCACAATAAATTACAACAAATCTTAGCTAGAAATGACTCAGACATTGGAATTCATAGGAGTGATCTTAAACACAATTTTGATGACAGCTTCCCTTTCTCTATCAAGAGTGCAAATTATAATATTCCAAGTCAGAAAGATAATATGCAGTACCACAATCTCAACCCAATTGATCCTTCTAGCCTTGGGGTCAATGTTAGCAACTATAGTTCTAGTTCCTCTGGCAAGATTTCACATGAGACTTCTTCAATAGATGTTAGCAAAACAATGGTTGATTCTTTACCAACACATATGAGCTCAGATAAGAATCACTCAAGCATGCAAGAGAAACCTTTAGTGGGGGTTCACTCAGATCAGGTTTTATAAGGTCATCCCTTCATTCTCCCTCAACCCAAGGCTATAGTGACTGTGATGCCCCACCTCTGGGTCAGTAATCAAGGAGCCTCAATCCTCACCACAGGTACCTGTGGGTAATGTTCACTGTGAGGATAACAGATACACACATAGTATCTCCAGATGAAACTCTCTACATCAAGCACAATCAAGCACAATTTCCCTTAAGAGCACATGGGGAACACAGTCAGTCCGGGCCTGGTTTCTCCCTCTTTCTCCAAATCTCCAGTAAGACTCCCCATTGGCACAGCTATAGAGTTGAAACCTCAGCTAAGCATCTAAGCCAAGACTCTGTTCAACCAGTGCTTTGTGTCCCTGCCCAAGTAGCTGACACTCTTGGAGACTTGATTTACACACACACACACACACACACACACACACACACACACACACACACACACACACACACACACACTCCCAAGCTACCCAGAGCTTATTGTGTCTGACCAGGAATGGGAGGCATCACCTGCTGTCCACCAGCATATTCTCTGGCTTGAGCATTCCTGTCATAACAGACATTTTTCTGCAGTTGGGCCCCTGCCAGGTTCTCCTGTGCCAAGCACATGAGCTCCCTAACCCTTATTTTAAGGTTTAGGATATATGCTACAACAGACTCCTTGTGGGATTTACACTCACCCTCCCACTCATTGCAAATCAAATCTAGAGGTCCCCTCACCTGATGCCTATACAGCAACTCAAAGGGTGAAAAACTTGTGGATTCCTGGGATACCTGTCTGTATGCAAACAACAGATGGGGCAAATATTTGTCCCACTCTCTCTTAAACTGGCCTGCAAATGCCTGTAGCATGGTCTTTAGTGTAGTGCTTAGCCTCTCCAAAAAAACATTAAACCGGGGATGGTAGGGAGTGGTCTTTAGGTGCTTCACCCACTGTGCTTCCACAGATAAGCCAGGAGGTCTGACATGAAATTGGCACCTCTGTCAGTTAGTTTTTCTCTTGGGAAACCTACCCTGCTGAAAATCTATAACAAAGCATTTGCCATCTTTTCTGTCTCAGTGGAGTACAGGGCACCACCTCAGGGTATATGGTAGCATAATCTACTACCACTAGGATATACGTCTTCCCTGTGGAACTTGGGGTACTCAGAGGCCCCACAGTATCCATAGCTATGCTCTGAAATGACTTCTCAATCACAGGTAAAGGCACGAAAGTAGCTTTGACCTTATCTCCTGTCTTTCCTACTTTTTGGCACTGTTCACAGTTCCTGCAGTACCCTGTTACATCCTTTGCAATCCCAGGCCAATAAAAGTTCTGCATAAAAACATTTCTTTGTAGGCTTTATGCCCATATGACCTGCAGATAGACTGTAATTGGCTATGGCTAGAAGTGGCAGACAGTTGGCTCTGGGCACTACCAACCGCTGTATTCTCTCAACATCTAGCTCTCTCTCAGGGGTCCAGTCTCTATACAGTAACCCTTTGCTCCAGTAAACAGAATTTCCTTTTCCTTGAGAATCAGGCACCTCCCTAGCTACCTCCCTCAAGCCTTGTAATGCATGGTCTGAGAACTGAGCCTGTCTTAACTCTCTCTTTGTAACCTTTCCCAGCTTCCATTCCACAGGAAGTCTGGTATTCTCTGACAGAGGTGCCTCACTATCAGCCTGGGTACTGCTACTCACCTCTGCCCTTGCAGTCACTCTGTCCAATGGAACATCAATACCTACCAGCTGCTGTGGCTCACCTTCAGATACACTGCTACAGGGTAGCTCCCTCCCTGAAATAGCCACACCACCAGCCTTGGCTTCAGGTGTGGTGTCTGTTTGGGTCTTCCCAAGGCTACCAGATCCACATACCTGTCTCCAAGCCTGACTGTGCGCAACTGCACGCACACAAGGTAATGCATAACAAAATCATTCCCTACTGGGACATATGCGGGGATATCGTCAAACACACCTACTTGCTTTCTTCCTTTTCCACCCTCCTAGCCAAGGTGAACCCTAGCTAGAGGTATTTAGAATGGGGTCCCTCCTGAAGCTCTGACTGGAGTAGACTAACCAAGCAATTAGTTATCCTCTTTAACCATTACAGGCTTCACAATGGTTAGGTCAGAGTCTGTGTCTCTCCTAGCATCTGTTAGCAGTGGCCTGTTTCCCATCTACAAAGATAGGATATAACCTCTTGTGGTAGTGTGGTACCTTTGTTGTCTCCAGACAACTTACCAAAAGCAGTGTGTTATTCCCACTTGCTGGCTGTCCTTCCTTTTGTTCCTGACCTTGCTTCTGTGGATTCTATATGATACATGGCCCCACTGGCTACATTTAAAACATTTAATCCCTGATCCTGGCTGTGTACCTGTACTAGTGGCTTCCACTGTTGCTGGTGGACTCTGTTAGGGTGGTTTAAGCTTCCCACCTTGGGTTCCCTTAGAAGCATGTGCTGCACTGTGTATCCCTTTCCTGTGCAGTGATGCCCTGCTTGCTAAGTAGAGATCCCCTTTTTTCTCAGCTCATCTGCAGCGTTGCATTCACTATCTGCCAACCAGATTCTCATGTCTTCAGGCAAAGTGCTAAGGGCTTGTTTTCCTCACCAAAAGGTCTGCCAGCCCTTCAAAAGTGGTGACCTGACACCTAGTCACTACCTATGAAAATAAGTGCTTAACTCAGCAATATAATCACACACACTTTCATCTGCCTTGTATCTATGCTCACAAAACTCTTTTTCTGTAAGCTTCAGGTGTTAACTTAAAGCATTGTAATAAACAGTACTTTACTTTCTCACAATAATTATCAGATAATTTGGAAACAACAGTCACAGAGTAAGGGGGTCAGGAACTGTACCCAGAGCCCTTGGTCAGTATTGTATTGTTTGCATACTCTTTCAAATATATGAATAAAACTATCAATATTATCACCTTTTGATATTGAGGAAAAGGTTTACTGGCCTTTATTGCTTCTGGGGTATGGTTACTCCTTTTCCCATTACCTCCATGACCCTGGCAAAGAGTCAGCATTTTCTTTTCATGTTGCCTCTGCCTCTCATTTTCTTCAGCCTCCAAATGCCGCAGTCTCTTTGCTGATTCTATTTCCAAACGTTTAGCCTCCAGTTCAAGTCTCTTTAACTTCAGATGGATTTTTAAGTCCTCTGAGGAAAAGTTGAAGTGTCCATTTTCTGAGAGCTGTACATCCCCAAGGTCAGTCTGGCTGTCTTCCTAGTTGCTGGTCTGTGATGCAGCTGTGATTACGGCTGCAATAATTCCCCTTTAGTCAGGTTGGCATGCAGCAGTCCTCTGGCTTGGCACATCTCAGCCAACTGGTTCCTCGTCAGTTTGCATAATCTTCTGCTGACATCCTTGCCTGCCTTCCCTGACTAACTAAGCTAACAAAAAATAAAACTATTGTGATATGAAACTCTGAATGTCTACCATGTGGCTGCTTGAGAGTACACACACCTTCTTTGGTGACCACTGCTTACAGGTTTCAGGAGTTCAGTATCCACACCACTGTAAACCAATATGTGATGTGCTGATCCCACCACTGCCACCAATATGTGACTCCCCACCTCTGGTCAAGTAATCAAGGAGCCTCAGTCCTCACCACTGGCACCTGTGGGGAAAGTTCAGAGTGAAGATCACAGGTATACACACATTATCTCCAGATGCAGCTCTCTGCATCAAGAACAATCAAGCACAATTTCCCTTAAGAGAACATGTGGAACACAGTCAACCAACGTTGGTCTTTCCCTCTTTCTCCAGATCCCCAGTAAGACTCCCCACTGGCACAGCTATAGATCTGAGACCTCAACTGAGTGTCCAAGCCAAGACCTCCAGCACCCTCTCTGTTGAACCAGTGCTTTGTGTCCCTGCCCAAGTGGCTGAAACACACACTTTTGGAGATTTGATTTGCACACACCCATGCACCTGGGAAAGGCTGGCACAGGTTCACTGGCTGCTATGCCCCCTTCTGACCACACTATAAGGTAATTATGACTGCCACCAGACACTTCTGCCAGCTACCTTAAGGCTCTTCCAAGGTATCCAATATACTGAGTGAAATTAATATTAATACAAATGGTAGTTCAACCAAGAGCAAGGCCATTAGGAGTGGCCCACACAGTGTCACCAAATACATATGCAAATACCTTCAGACTTAAATATCTCTACAAAGACTAGCCACAATGAAAGTTTTAAATATATTTAATAATAAAAAAACAAAATAATACTAAATAGCTATTCACGGTGACATCAGAGTTCAAAATCAGTGGAAATATTTAAAATAACACTGAAGGACACACTCAGAAAAATAAAGAAAAGCAATATCTAAACTAAGCTTCGCTATATTCCTGAGTGAATATTTAGAGAAGTGCTATTCCCTACTTACTTAATAGAGCAAGGCAGATGATGTGGTGAATCGTCATTCTTATTGTCAGTCCCAAGACAGAATAGAGAATGCTCAGTCTCACTAAGAGACTTCTGAAAATAATATCTAAAATATTACTTGTGGGATAGCTTGCAGAATGCCATCACATCTGGTCATCTGACTTCTAGTTCCCATGCAAACCCCCATTGCTGGAAGCTGGAAGGATTTAGCACCTCCTGTAAAAATATACACACAAAGGCTTTTGCTCAGATCTGTGACAGGTGCTGGAAGTCATAAAGCAATTTTATACCACCATGCTTCCAGAGTAGTAATTAGTTCACCCCAGATACAATACAGAAAACTTCCTAGTACAGACTTTGTGTCTCTGGCTCCATTGAAACATGTGAGATAGCATCTTTATGGCCTAGACTATAAAGGGATTTAATTTCAGATAAATTTTAAAGTTTGCTGGACTGAGGCTAACCTTCCATTTTCCTCTGTTAAAACATATACATTTAAACAGTTAAACAGTTATAGTAATGCATGTATATTTCTATTCTCTCCAGTAGGGCACACTGTGGATACATTTCAAACACAAGCACTTGCAAATACCTTTTCAACACAAACATCTGTACATATCATAAAACAGGAACTTTCATGATAGTGCTCATTTTCACCATGGTACTAGTTTTCATCCTTCACATCTAATGAAGTTGCTTCCATATGGTGAATTAATGATGGTTAAAAGATTGTGTAATGATAAAGAAATATTGGAAGAAGAATTAAAGAAAACAGTGAGAATGTTTATTGAGAGGGGATATGAAGGGATAGTGAAAGATTCCCTACGTAAGGTAATAAAGGATGAAACCAATATGGTTATTTATGACCATGGAAGGAATATAATAAAGAATGAATGTGAACAACAAAGAATATATGTGGTCACTACTTATGACCTTTTAAGTGAACAAATAGTGCCAGTTATAAAACATCATTGAAATTATCTTTTTAAGTTTAAAGAATTTGTAGATTTATGTAGGTTTCCAGTGTTCTCCTTTCGAAGGGAAAGGAGTATTAAGGATAGGTTAGTACACAGTAGATTTATAGCTCTGAGTAATAAATTATATAAGGTTCCTATGCAAATGTGTATGCTCCCCTGTGGAAAATATATAGTGTGTAGGTATACAGTTCCTACTTTTGATAATATTAATGGACATTATTTTAATGTGGTGGGTACATTCTGTTGTGATACAGAATGCATAATATATGCTCTAAAATGCCCATGTGATATGTTTTATATAGGGGAGAGCAACAGGGCTTTCAAGTTGCAATTGCCGGAACATGTTAGAGATATAAAAAAATGGTAAACTTGAAAGGCCTCTTGCAAAACATTTTTTATAGTATCACAACGGTTGCCCAGAGGGTTTGCAGGGCACGATTTTAGAAAAAAGTGAAGAAACAAAGTGCTTTTGTAGAAATAAAGAAAAAGGGTCTGTACAAAGAGGCTATTTTTGTTAAGTATGGCACTTTGGCTCCTACAAGGATTAACTTAGAGTGTAGCTGGAAAGTTTTACTATAAGTTTAACTGTTTAATTAATCAATTGTTTAACTCATGTAATTAATTTGTTGATTATAGTGTATAAAAGACTGTGTTTTATACTTGTTTTTTTCTCCATTGAAGGGATTGTGTTGCCAAGGTGCTAGAGGCTCAATACATTTCTTTTAGTTATTTTGGATACTGATTTGGTCATATTTTATTATTTTTTTGTTCAGTTGTTGTTTTATCTATACAAATCAGTAGATATGACATACAATTCTAATACATTTGTAACATGAGCATCTTGTATAAATCAGTTTGATATTCACAAATGACATAATTATTTACAGAATTCCAGCTAGTTGTACCTCCATTTGTAACAGTGACCCATAGATGCCTCCCAGATTGGGGGGGGGGGGGACTGTCTAAGGCACTTGGTCCCCAGAAGAGGCCAACATGCATATCAATATCCTAGAAATGAGAACAGTGTTCTTAGTGCTGCAGGCCTTCCAAGACTCTCTCTCCCTTTCGGGGCAATTGCAATGCAAACAGACAATATGTCAGTGGTTTGGTACATCAATAAACAAGGAGGAACCAGATCTTATCTCCTGTGTCCAGAAGTCCTCAGAGTGTGGCAATGGGCAATTTAAACCAATTGGTTTCTGACAGCAACAAACATTCTGGGGAAATCCATCATGATAGCAAACTGAGCAGGTCTATTCTTCTTCCTCATGAGTTGTCTCTCAAAGTGAAAGTAGCAGAAATGATTTTTCACCAATGGGGCCAGCCTTGCTGTGATCTCTTTGCATCTCCCCTAAACAACAAGTGCAGCAGCTTCTTTGCCCAAATCTCCCACCAGGGGAATCACGAGGGACACTCTGCTCCATGATTGATCCCCAGGTCTCTTCTATGCTTATCACCAACTCCCTAATCCCCAAGTTTCTCCAAAAAGCTGTACAATTGAAGAGCAAAGTCATCCTCACTGCACCTTACTGACCTCAACAGTTTTGGTTTCCCTTTCTTTGGCCTCATCTAATTTACCCACCTTGCATTCTAGATCCAGTTCCAGACCTCCGGCCTCACCCATCAGGCATGATTCATCCGGCTATCTCAAACCTCAAGCTAACAGCATGGTTCATAGGTTCATAGGCTGGTACTAGGCTATTGGCCTTAGGGCCTATACAAGCCTAGCCATAACAATTCCCTGGCTGTTTCTTCCCAAAGTATTTACTTCCCTGGACCCCTGTCTAGCAGGGTGACTGACGTGATCCCCGGGGTGAATCTCCTATCTCCCATCCAAGTATCAAGGTCCCTTTTCAAGAGGGCCAAAGAGGTGCTCTGCTTGACATGTATGGGCAGTGTATTCCAGAGTCTGGAGAGTCCCTGGGTCAGGAACCTATACCTCCAGCATGTTTTGTTCATTGTGATGACAAGATTTAGATCCCTGGAGCATGTGTCTCTGAGGGATTGGGATTTCTTTAAGTGTAGCATGTCCAACAGCTCTGGGTTTGACATGGCCTTGTATGTTAAGCAGAGATAACCTCTGAGTAGACAATATGCGACAGTGGTTTCTCCACTTCCTTTAATAGCCAGACAGCCAATGCTGTCATCCCCTGTTCGCCATATCCTTTTATCTTCACATAAAGCTTCTACTAGAAAATTTTATAGAAGTAAGTGGAAAAGATTTGTTTTCTTTTTGGGTGAATCAGAAACATATTGACCCCTTTTCTGCCCCAGTACAGTGTTCTAGAGTTTTTGGCGATAATTTTGAAATAGCTCAATCCTCGGTTATTAGAGTTCATTTGGCAGCCATCTCTAATTTTCATACTGGGTTTGAGAACTATTCTATGGCTTCATCCAAACTGTGTAAAGCCATTTTGAAAGGTACTCTTCTCTTGAAGCCTCCATATAAAGACCCAACTCCTCCATGGGACTTGAATCTGGTACTTCATTCCCCCTTTGAACCAGCAGCAAAATGTGATCTTAAGTTTCTGACCTGGAAAACTATCTTTTTAGTAGCAGTCACTTCTACCAGAAGAGTTTCAGGGTAACAAGCTTTGTCTTCCAAACCTCATTACTTGATTTTTCACAAGGATAGAGTAACATTACAAACTAATCTTTCATTCCTTCCTAAGGTGGTGTAAGAATCTGACATCAACCAGTCCATCAGTCTGCCAGTTTTCTTCTGTAAATTCACAAATAAAGGTGAATATATGCTACACTTATTAGAAGTTCACAGACAATTGCATTTTTACTTATATAGAACAAGGGATTTTAGAAAAACATACCAACTATTTTTCTTCTTTGTAGATTCAAAATTGGGCAAATCAGTGGCAAAGGTAACTCTAGCCAAATGGTTGACTGTTTGCATAGCATTTGTCTACAACAAGTTGGGCCTGTCTCTACCAAAACTTTTAAGAGCCCATTCAGCTAGGTCCATGGCAACTTCTTCACTGTTTCTATCTAGGGTTTCCATGGATGACATATGTGCAGCTGCGACATGGGCCAGTCCTCAAACTTTTATTACTGACTACAAATTGGATCTAGTTTTGGGGGCAAGAGTAGCTTTTGACTCAGCTGTGCTCATGAATATCCTTCCTTAGAGTCCACCCAGGATTTTAGGTGCTTGGGGACTCTGTCCCAGCTGTTGAGGAATGAATGAAAATTGTCAACATCAGATAAAGAAATTATGTACTTACCATAACATTTCATCTGTGTTGCCCATTTCCATTCTTTCTCAACTTCTCCCCACCAATCCCCGACCTTTTAACAACTGATTTCTGGAAGAGCAAGCGATTATAAGGACACCTCTGCCCTTTATGTTGAGCTCTAGATTATGGCTTCTTTTAACCACAGTATATGATAATATTTCTTACATTATATACACCAGCAAACAACATCTGAGGTATGTTAGGGATTGGTGCATTATGCGTAAGGGAGGAGCTCGAGAGTTATTTAGTGGCTGTGTGCTAAAATAATGGCCAAGTCAGATCTGAGGGTCAGATTCAAACCCAACTGTTGAGGAAGAAAGAAAATGGACAACACAGATGGAACATTATGGTAAGTACATAACTTCTTTTTGAAACAATCTGGAAGGTGAATCCAAAAGAACACATGCATTTATGCATGGCCCTAAAAATGTGTGCGGGGTAGGCTTGGTTTGAAAACAAACCTGGGACCATGGTACACGTAATCCACCACTGGATAAGGCTGTTTGTTAACAATTTTCATCTTGTAGTCCTGTATTTGAGTTTCAAAATGTTGCCTTTCTGAGCAAGTTGCTTAAGCAGACGTTATTTCTGAATCAGCAGTAATAGGTCTGCTCAGGTAACAGTGAATAAAACATAATGACTGAGCATAATGAGTTCATATTTTAATTATATTTCCAAGTTACCTGTTTCTGGGGTGAAGAGGGATGAAGGTATATGTAATCCAGGAAACCGAGATTTCAGTAGCAGGCCAACCACCCTGCAGAAGGATGGGTTTCTTATGTGAGTGATGGAGGTTAAGACTCTTCCTCTGACAGAGTGAACGGGAGATATAGGTAGATAATCTGCAGTTGAAGGTGTATATACAGTAACATGCAAGTGGACCACACTGGTGTAATTACACACAATGGTTTGATGTAGGTGGGGATTAAGGTGGGGCCAAAAGAGAATAGCTTGTATTACCATCAGGATAGCACCCCAGCTAGAAACACCCCTTGTCCACCTTGCTTTGGAGACCGAAGAGGGGCATTGGGGCATAATAGATAGTGGATGATAGAGGGCAACAAAAACAGAAATGAAAAAAATATCTCCATGTCCTTCAATGTCAGCAATCTGTAGAAAAGGTTACATTTAGAATGCGATTAATGTTGTTGTTTGTCTTTCGGCTTTTCCCGGTTAGGGGTCGCCACAGCAGAAATCCGGTCCGCTAATGATTGGCAGTTGTTTTTTTTTTTTATGGTGTCGAGTTGCCAGCCCGACACCCAACCTTCAACAAAGGCATTCCCATTCAACGCATGTCTTTTGAATGCCCACTCGACCATGGGGAGGACATGCAGACTCCACACAGAAGGCACTCCCAACCCAAGCCGAGAATCGAACGGAGGAACCTCTTGCTGTGAGGCAACAATGTTACCGCTGCACCACCGCATAATATGGGCTTGAAATTGATTTCATTTTTCTTTCAGATTATCATTTTTAAGATCAGCTTTAATTCATTAATTCATTTTTGTGTACCTGATGTATCATGGGTAGGATTGCAGGGGAGCTAGTGCCTATCCCAAGAAACAATGTGTGTTGTGTATGAGGATAAAATCCAGTCCTGGACAGGATACCAGTCCATCACAAAACACACATGTGCATGCGCTTACACACACACACACACACACACACACACACACACACACACACACACACACACACACACACACACACACACACACACACACACAGACACACACACACACACACACACACACACACACACACACACACACACACACACACAACTTGTGAAAAAGTTTGTAGGATCATCAGTTCATCTTTTTGCATGTTTTTGGAATGTGGCAGGAAGCGACAGACCCTGGCAAAAACACATGTAAACATAGTTATCTGATCCAGGAATACTAACTTCTGGACCATTGTGCTGCCATGTTTTTTATTATTTTTTTATTTATGGTTTATTGACTGAAACAGCAAAGAAGAATGATTACCATAAAACATCATGTTTTGTAAGTATAAGATAAAAGTTTATGGTGACAGAGTTCATTCTTATTTTAGCTGAAGACATTTTTCTTTCACAATGAGTCTATTATGTGGTACTTAAAATATTACATATTAATAAACAATTATGCTAATTTAAATTTTTTTTGTTATAGATTGTTATTTACATCATCTCTTTATTTCTGCTAGGCCTTTTCTTGTTCAAGGGTCAAAGGTAAATGCCAGGCAATCCGTGAGGAGACTATTACATTGCTAGCCAATACCAAACCATAAATAAAGCTGAGAATCAAACCCTGTACCTTGTGCCAGTGATGTAAAAACCTTAACCATTAAAACAGCCTCCAACACATTTCTTCATAGACCTTTTGGACAAGGCCAGGTAGCCAAATGGACTTTTAATATTTATGTATTACAGCTTATCCTGAAGATTTATGTCTTTGAAGTTACTAATAAGAGAGAGAGAGGCATTGGAGGTAAGAGGAAACAAAAATATTAAACAATGTGTTCTGTCAGTTGGACACAACCAAATATTCTTCACAGCATTAGTTCCGTAACAAACTACACCCTTTATTTACACTCATAACATCTAATTAAGGCAGGCAGGCAGCTGTTTCACAGGATTCTTACTGTTTTTTTTTTCTTTTTTTTTCTTTTGTCTGTTCTGTGCTTTATATTGCCCTCACTGGGCATTATAGTATATTTGGCCTCTACAGCAGGCTATGCTAATTACAGCCACGTTTCCCATGATCTTCTGTGTTCCACTACCTGAATAACCCATCCAGAAGTAGATTCCCTGTTGTTATTCATTTTACAATGTTTTTCTTGACTGAGTTCTTTCTAAGATATAAATAAACAGAACAGCTTAAAGTGTACCAGTGCATGTTAGGGTATTAAACAAAAACAAATATGGGTTTGTCTTTCATTATGCTTCTGTATGCCAGAACATCAAGTTAGTCATAAGAGTTTGAACATTCAGCTGCTAGAGAATTTATTTATTACAGTCAAGTGTTGCCTATATCCTAATTACTATGTAACTGCAATAAATACAATGCATTTTATTATTCTTTGCTTAAAATGCATTTCTGTGTAGGTTACCCTACCAATAGATGAAGATTGAACTTTCGAGTTTCAGCTGCCTTAGGTTCAACTCAACAATAATCGGAGTTCCTTCATAGGAAATCACTGTTGGTGAGTTCTGACAGTAGTGATGTTCTTTTGGGGGAATTTCCCCTTTCTTTGAGTTGGTGCAACTGCGGAGTTGGTATATACAAGTCTGGGGTGTGGGTGGCTTGCCCCCTTTCAAAAAACACTTATAAAGTGTTTTTTGGCCCTTTTATTTTTTTTTTCAGCCAGTGGAGCTCAGAGTATCCTGTGTACATTCAGTTTCATCTACTCAGAGTGGAAGCTTTCTGTGTATTGTATGACAACAAAGTCTAGCAATAAAAATTCCTTTGGTAGCATACCTATGAAAAATTGTATTTATCACAAGCTGCTGCTACTGTCATCAATAGGTTAATTAAATTACTATGATGTTTATGGATTATAAGTAATTACTATCTGACTAATTTTTAAATCTTTTATACTAATGTTAATTGCTGTTAGCATGATATACTTGTATCTGTAACAGTGTATGTCATTGACAAGTATTTCTAAAAAATATTTATTGATTATGTAATCGTTAAGTAAATGTTCACTTGCACAGTACCAGGGATACTTTAGAAAAATTCTATCGTCATTCTTGTATAATGATTTGATCAACTGAAACCGTATTGTCTATATGCACATATATACATATTTACACACACACACACACACACACATACACACACACACACACACACACACAAACATATATATATATATATATATATATATATATTTATTTATTTATTTATTTATTTATTTTAATTTTGTCTAACCCACTTAATGCTTATAGTCTTGTCTCAATTTTGCCCTTTATGTCAGTATGATACAAATAATATGCAGAGAAAATAATTGGTTAATAATTATCACAGCTCAAACGATTCTCGGACAGATATAATAACTTTTTTAAACTTTTCTGATGAAGTCTACATGTTGTAGATGAAAGCGCTTAACCTGAGTGGTTCGTTTTTTATGTTTTTATAAAATAAAAAGTTATTATATCTGTCTGAGAATAGTTTGAGCTGTGATACCTTATACAGCCTACTACAGGTTTATTTTGTTGATATTGAGTTGGGTATTCACTGTTTCATTTATTTTTTTAATAATTAAGTATGCCTGGAGCTTAGGAGCTTAAATGGCTGTTTCCACTTACAGAGTTTCTGGATTTGTGCCCCAACAGAGAAAGACTGGTAATGTCCAGGAGAGAGAGAGGCCGTATCCCCTTCAGCCAGAAAAAAATTATGGAACTGGTGCAGGAATTTAATAGAACATGAAACGTAACATGAAAAAATGTATTTATAGAGGACAGAAGATGTTTATATGCTCTGACAATGCTTAAGGTAGAATATGTTCTACAAACAATAGATCAGGACATTAATATTAGAACTAAATAAGCAGGGTTATTGTTGTCTGTCACTAGTGAGTTGGAGCTCAAGAACAGAATGAAGCTACAAGCAGGCTGAAGGCTGTCTGTATGTAGTGGGAATGAGAAAAATGCTAGCATGAAACTCCTTGTTATGAAAAATGTATCTAACTGCATTTCACAAGTTTTTATGAATAATTAGACATTCAGTCCACATCTATAGAGAGTGTGCTTTACTGTGTTAAGTAAGAAAATAAAGAACAGTATAGACTTGGAAGAAAGATGCAATGAAACTGAAGACGTTTTAAGCTGGGAGTAGAGAAGGCTATGGCAGCATATATTTAGCATGATGTTGTTTATAATACAGTCTATTATAATCTGGGTGAATATTTCCTACTCCAGAATTTTGAGTAATGCTGGTTTCCTTACTACTTTGGATCTGGAAATACCCTGTCTGCTTGGGTCTACTTCTAATTGTCGAAAACTCACTTTCTCGACAACCAGAAGATCGAATCCATTTAAGCAAAAGTGCACTAAATCGAAAGTGCACTTTTGCAAGAGCCAGTTCTCCGAAGCGCATTACAGTGGGGATAAGGAAATATATTTTTTTCCCCACTGTAGTGCGATCTCAGACTTAGTATATTTAAGTAAGGGGGGGGTGGGGGCGCAGCCCTCCTGCAAAATACTGTTTAAAGCAGTTTTGTTTTTTTCCGGTTTGGAGAACCGGCTCTTGCGAAAGTGCACTTTTGATCTAGTGGACTTTAACTTTAATGGGTTTCGATGTTGCTTGATCGAGATTGTGAGATTTCGATCAAGTAACATAGACCTGTCTGCTTATGGCAAATTAAAATCCTCTATAATCACTACTCTTCTTTTTACTTTCCACATGCATATTCTGTACATGAGCCATTCATCTTCTGTAATATGTATATCAGGAAGCTGTTATGTTGTCTTTAACAGCTTTCCCATTTGTTATCTTTTAGTCTTGTCACTAGGATGAATCTTAGTTTGTTCCTGCCTATCTTCAGAAAACAGAAACAATTACAAGCTGCTATAAATGAACACAACACCAGACACTCGGCCAGTTACCAAAACTGCTAAACCACCACGTTTATTAATATAACACAAATAATAAGCACTTTCATCTTACACAGCTAAAAGATACTTCATCAGATGATGCAGTGTTTCAATGTTCCACCATATAAAACATTTTCAAATCACATGATTGGTGCACATTCCATTGTTTCAAGGTACATCATCCTAAAATGCATACTTCAATGTATACTTTAAATAACGTTTCTTAAAAAGAATAAATACATGTAAAAAAAATCAGGTACATTCATGAAAGATTTTAAAATTATGTTTGTTAGGGATGTATTGCAAACTATAGCATTATCATGTCGCATACACTTTCAACTTCAACAGACAGGTGATAGATGAAATTTCATTCAATCCCAGGGCACTTCCTGCATTAAAACAGAGTTGCCAGAAAAGTTCTTTCTTTTTTAAATATAAGCCCCAGGGTCCCCCCTCTAGGATTAACTTCCACCCTCGCTAACACAATAAACGTGAATTCATGCCCTGGGTGTTTTAAAATATGTTTAAATAAGGAATTTGCATTTTTATTTTTCCTAATTTCATAAAGGTGTTCATAAATCAAATCTTTCAATTTATGCTCTGTTTTACTCAACTAATTTTACTCAACTAATAAATGACATTACCAGGCCTAACAAAAATAACCCCTCAGGGTCCATCCTGGACTGGATCTTAGTCAGCCACCCTAATAAGATCTCTGACTCTGGTATACTTCCTCACTCAATAAGTGATCATCTCTCTGCCTTTATTCACCGAGCTGCCCAACACCTCCCTCACCAACACCAATATGCCCACACTCGTAACCTCTCCAATTTTAACCCTTCTATATTTTCTGAAACCCTTAAACTAACAAATTATGATATCCTAAAAACTATTCCACTAGATGAAGCCTTAGAAGTCTTCAATTCTACCTTCCTTAGAATCCTAAACTCCCAAGCCCCACCTAGAACAAAACGAGTAAAATACAACTCTGCCCCTTGGCTAACTAAGGACACTAAAGCTCTCGTGCAACAAAGAGATAAAACATGGAAACTCTACAATAAAAATAAACACCCATCTACACTCCTTCAATTTAAACTACTCTGCAATCTAACCAAAAAACTTATTACAAAAGATAAAAAAATCATACTACTCCAAACTACAGGCTACCCTCTCAAATAATCCCAAAAAAAATCTGGAATTCCATCAACTCCCTTTTACACCCCAGTACTAAATCCAATCCCTGTCCCGACAACAATAAGACCGACACTGACATTGCAACCCTTTTTAACTCCTTCTTTACCAGCTCTATAGCTGAACTTACTAAAACTTTCACCAAATCCACCCCCTCTCCTACCCCATAAACCTACTTCCTCCTCCTCTCCCCTCTCCTGCTCTACTCAACCCCCTCCCACTGTTTATCTAAAACCTGTGTCAACCTGCTGTATCAAAAAACTTCTTTCCAAATTTAAGCTATGCTCCAATACCCCCGACAATATCCCCTCACTCTTTCTCAAGCTTGCTGCTGATGGTATTGCCATACCCATTAGCATTCTCATCAATAGATCCATCCAGGAATCTTATGTTCCCAAACTATGGTGAGCTGCCTACATTCTGCCCCTTCATAAAGGAGGCAAAAATAATAGCATTTCTAACTTCCGCCCAATAGCCATTCTTTCCCCAATTTGAAAAGTCCTTGAAAAATGTATCCACCTGCAACTCATGCCCCACCTCCTCAATAACCATCTCCTCACCCCTACTCAACACGGTTTCCGTCCTGACCACAGTACCATTACTGCTCTCCTCTCTTTCTTAGACATTGTCAACCATCCCCGTGACTCTGGAGATATTGTCTCCACTGTCCTCCTTGACCTTTCCAAGGCATTTGGCACTGTATCCCACACACTCCTTCTTAACCACCATTCTAACCTCAGTCTCTCCCTAGATTCCCTTTCTTGGTTCAAAAGTTATCTCTCAGATAGAGCCCAAGCTGTGAAATGGCAAACAGGTACCTCTACCTTCCTTCCTACCCCTACCGGAGTTCCACAGGGTTCTATTCTTGGACCTATGCTCTTCAATCTCTTCATCAATGACTTTCACTCTGCAGTTCCACACTCTCAAATTGTGCAATATGCAGACAACTCCACGTTAGTCTGCTCAGCCTCTAGCCTTCCCGAGCTCCAGGCCAAGACCCAGTTTGCTTTCACAACTACAGAAAATTGGATGCTTCAAAACCATCTCTCCCTAAATGCCAATAAATCCCATATCGTTCTTTTCTCCCCCTCAAAAGCACTCTCACTTGATAAGCACTTTTTCAAGATCACCAGCCTCTCTCACTCCTCAATAGAAGTTGTTTCTTGTGCCAAACTACTTGGTGTTACCATTGATGAACACCTGAAATTTAATAATCATATTCAACTAAACATAAAAAACCCACCAGAAGCTCGGCATGCTTTATAGATATGCCCCCTTTCTATCATTATCTACTAGACAAACTCTTGCCTCCACCTTCCTTTTACCTTCTCTATTGTATGGTGCTCCTCTTCTTACCAACCTCACAGCTTCTATCTCCTCAAAACTTGAAAGTTGCTACAACAAAATCGCCAAATTCGCTACTAACTCTAGGCATTCTACACACCATTGCATCTCCCTCCACAGTCTTAAATGGCTTGAACTCCCTAATCATCTTGACTACCTCCAACTTACTACTGCCCACAAACTAATTTTTAACCCCACTGCTTGCCCTACGCTATCTAATATCTTGTGTTTCTACACTCCTCTCAGGCCCCTAAGATCAGCCCACCAAAATCTTCTTACAGTTTATAAACCTAAACGACCCCCTGGCAACCTACTACTTTCTTATACTATAGCAAAGAAATGGAACTCACTTCCTCCCCTGCTAATAATCACTACAAGCCCAGAAAAATTCAAATCTGTTCTCCACTCCCACCTCTCCCTAAACTGGAAATGTAACTGTATACTTCCTACCTAGGTCCTTCCACTTCCCCTTTTCAATCCTCTCCCTCCTGCCCCTCTTTCTTCCAACTCTTTTCTCCTGCCCCTCTTTCTTCCATAGGTTCATAGGTTCATACTAGGCTATCTGCCCAAGGGCATTTATAAGCCTAGCCCATAGTTATGTGGCTTTCGCCACCCCTTTAGTTTGAATAAAAACTATGCCTATCATTTTGCTGTGCCTCTGTCAAGCAGTGACACTGAAGTAATCCCTGGGGTATATCTGCAATCTCCCATCCATTGGTCAAGATTCCTCTTGAACAAGGCCAGAGAGGTGCTCTGCCTCACATGTACCGGGATTTTGTTCCACAGCATAGGGAGTCTCTGGGTGATGAATCTGTCCCTCCAGCACGTTCTATTTATAACCGTGTCAAGGTTTAAGTCTCCGCCCTTGTGGTTCTGAGGGATCTAGATTTTTGAGGTGAAGCATATTCATCAAATCTGGGTTTGACATGGCCTTATATGTCAGGCACAGGTCACCTCTGAGCAAGCGGTATGAGACTGAATAGAGCTGGAGTTCTTTCAGTCGGGCAGCATAAGACATATTTTTGAGACCCTTTATCCTTTTGGTGAGGAACTTTTGGGGCCTTTCAAGCTGCAGCAGGTGTCTGGTCAGATACATTCGAGCGGGCATTGTACTCAATCATAGGTCTAATAAGTGATGAGTACAGGGGACGATGACCTCCCTTGATCTAGATGTGAATCCCTTCATGATCAGGTGGGTGATATAGAAGGTTTTCCTAACTACTTTAGCAACATGAGTGTCAAACGAAAGGCTACTGTCAACCTGGGTCCCCAGATCTCTGATGACTTTTTCTGTGCTCAGTGGATTGCCACCTATATGGTAGCTAGGGGTAACCTTGTTTTTCCCGAAGGGTATGACTATGCATTTTTGGCGTTTAACTTCAGGCCATGGCTCTGGCACCAGTTATCCGTTTCTGTGAGGCCCTTCTGGAGGATATCTGTGTCAGATGTGTTTTCGACTATGGCGCCCAGTTTGCAGTCATCTGCAAACTTTGTCAGCCATAACCCTCCTGTGTTTGCTTGTACTTCAGAAAAGTCGATGCGAGCGAGAGTGGACCCAGGACTGAGCCCTGTGGGACACCACTTGTGACAGGCTTTGAGTCTGACATAGCTCCAGCAACTCTGACCCTGTGGGTTCTGTCACTTAGCCAGTTTGCAACCCATCTTGTGATGTATGGGTTTACATTCAAGCTGATGAGTTTTTCGATGATACCTGAGTGGGGTATTGTGTCGAAGGCCTTTGCCAGGTCGAGGTAGGCTGTATGGACTGCCTTTCCCTCATCAATGGCCTTGGTGACTGTCTCGAAAAAGTCAACCAAGTTTAAGAGGCAGGATCTGCCTTTGACAAAGCCAAACTGAGTTGGATCCAAAGTCTGCAAGTTCCCTATGTCTTTATTTATGAGTTCCATTATGATCCTCTCCATGGCTTTGCAGATAAGGCTTGCCAAGCTAATGGGGCGGTAATTTCCAGGGTCTGTGGAGGCACCGCCCTTATGAAGTGGGACCACAGTCGCCGTGCACCACTCCTTGGAGTGCATTATCCTGAGGTGAGGCTAAGATTAAACAGCTGTCCTAACTGTGGGTTTAATTCCTCGTTGAGTTCATGAAGCACACAGCCGGGGACACCATTCCAACTCTCTTTTTTTTGCAGCCCCCACCCTCTACTCTCTATCTTCTTCCCCATGTATAAACTCTAAGTAAATACTTTTATCTTCACTTTCCCACTGCTTATATCACTCTTCTTGCAACTGTATATTTTACCATTGCCGTAAAATGTATCTTTCACCTCAAACATAAAATGAAACTGTGTAATTTTTTTTCTGTGCTACAAATTTAATCTTTTTAAAAACTTTTATTTTTCTTGTTTGTAAATTGCTTAGTGTGCAATGTGTTTGTAATATGGAGCTTTAAGTGTGCAATGTGTTTGTAAATTTGGAGCTTTTCTCCCCGGGCCTCCACTGAAAATGGGCTTTTGGGTCCAGTGGACATCCCCGGTTATCAAACTGGAAATAAAATAAATAAATAAATTTACCAATGTAAAACCCCAGACAGTCCTGTCATAAAGCTGCATAAACAACACCTCTTGTACTACAATTGAAATTCTCTTTAACTTTTAATTGTTCACCTTTTATAAAGAATGTATCAGCCAACATTATGTTTTTACAATATGTACAGCGCCCACATTTTTTTAATCTATTATTCTTAATTTTTTTCACTATTCACATTGTTTTGCATGGACTCAATTTTTTAAAGCTTCTGGGAAAGGCTGGCACAGATTACCCACTCTACCAGCTTTGCCCAGACTATAAGGTAGATTCACTGCCACCAATCAGTTACTATAAGGCTCTTACAAAGAGTATCCAATTATGCTGTGTAGTATTAATACTAATACAAATGGTAGTAGTTCACCAAGATAGCTAGGCCTTTTGGAGTGGCTCACAGTGTCACCAAAAAAATATAAGTACTCTCAAAGGTTAGACACTTTTTACAAGGACCAGCCACAATAAAAGTTGTAAATATATTTAATAATAATAACAAAAGAGCATGAAAATACTGAATATATATATATATATATATATATATATATATATATATATATATATATATATATATATATATTTACAGTAAACCACTTAGTTCAAATCACAGAAAATATTGAAATTAACATTAATGGACAGACTCAAACAATAAGGAAAATCATGCTCTGAACCAAGCGTCACTATATTCCTGACTGAATCTAAAATAATAACTGCTCCCTAGTTAAGTTACATACTACTGCAAGGCAAGATGGTGTGGGTGAGGGTCTTTCTAGTCAGGCTTCAAAAACAGAATACTTAATACTCTGAGATTTGTCTTTTTAATATCTAAAATATAATTTCCAAGAGGGTTGGCAGAATGACCTCATCTGGTCACCTGATTCTAGGTTGTTACAGTCTTCCCCTTTGAAGTTGAGACATAAATTTAGCACAGATGGCCACAATACACATCCAAATATTTGTGGCAGTGCCTGGGGCCTCCCCTCTTTTCACTGAGCTAATGAACAAAGTCTCTTTCCCAGACCCAGTATCTCCTGTCCTATTTCAGCACTGCGGGGTACCATTTTAATGGTTTAACAGCTTATTTACATTTCCCTTGTTTTTCTTAAAGTTAAACTTTGCTGTCCCAGTGTCCTCTATTAAAACATATACATTTAATTCAGTTGCAATAATTCATGTACATTTCTTTTCATTTCAGCAGGGTGCACTGTTGATAAATTTTAACACAAGCAAACCTCACAAATACATTTTCAGCATAAACATATGTACAAATAAGTTTGCTATATGAATGACATACAGTTCTAATACATTTGCAACACAAGCATCTTGTATAAATCAGTTTGTTATTTAAAGGACATATTCTTTACAAAACTTCAGCTGACTATACTGACATTTCCCCATATCCTCACAGCATGAATAACAATTACCTTGTAAATACATCAATTTAAAAATGCATCAGTTTAAAAGACAAGGTTAGTTCCAGCAAAATGATAGACAAACAAAAGCATGTTAAAAAATAATTAAATAGAATCCCTCATTTAAAGTGTCCACAAGTACAATAATCTAACAAGCAGTATATGAAAATGTAGGAAAATATTAGTTGAAAACTTATTCTTTTCTAAATTATAAAAATATGAAATGACTACAATAATTGTAAAAAAGCCAAAACAAAACAAATGGATTCATGTATGAAGTGTACAAATGAAAAGTAATAAAGTTTACAAACTAAGAAAACTCATTCCTTGTTATAATGTTGCTGTGTTTTTAAAGGGTCTATATTATATCACTGAATGCTTAAAAAAGTGAACGCTGATTGATTGACCTAATTTAAGCGAAAGCTTACAATCTTGAACTGTCAGATCAGCGATTTTTTTTCCCAGGGAAAAAAATCACTGATCCAAAACACATACGCACAACACAAGCACACCAAACAAACAGAAATCCACACACATACACCTAAAATCTGATACCTAACCCTACACTAAACTATGCACACACCACTAACTACCCACTTACCTTAACCCAAACCCTAACCCTAAGGTCCTTCACTATCGCACACTCACCTCACCCGCTCCCTAACCCTAACTCACTTAAATCCACCCTAACCTTCATGTCCACTCAATCACACACACACCTAACCCGAGCCCTAACCCTAACTCACCTAAATCACCCTAACATTCACATCCACACAATCGCACACTTACCTGAATCTGACCGGTAACTTTCCACCATAACACTGAAAATACCGAAGCAACAGAAACGGACAACCAAATTCTTTCCCTAGGAAAAAATTTGAGTTTCTGCTGCTTCGATATTTTGCAGTTTCGTGAAAATAAGTTCGATCAATCAGCGTTCGCTTTTTTAAGCCTTTGAGGATATAATATAGACCCTTTTTAAACTGATGTATTTACAAGCTAATTTTTATTCATGTACTTATTGTTTTCTTAACTGTACCCTGTCATTTTATATCATTGTGGTCTTGTTTTAACACTGTGTTTTTAAGTATTTGATTATTATTTAAATTTATGTATTAATTAACTAATTACGGTGGGCGGCCACGGTGGTGCAGTGGTTAGCATTGCCTCCTCACAGCAAGAGGTTCTCCGGTTCGATCCTCGGCTGAGGTGCCTTCTGTGCGGAGTCTGCATGTCCTCCCTGTGGTCGCGTGGGTTTCCTCCGGGTGCTCCGGTTTCCTCCCACATCCCAAAGACGTGCTGCAGGTGGATTGGACACTCTAAATTGGCCCTAGGTGTGCGTGTGAGTGTGCCTTCTGTGGAAGGTTGGGCGCCGGGCTGGCAACCCGACACCGTAAAACTCCACTGCCATTCAATGTGCGGACAGGTGATCCGCTGTGGCGACCCCTAACCGGGATAAAGCCGAAAGAAGAAGAAGAATTAACTAATTACGGTAGCTATTTAAAGTGTTATCACAATAGCAGGTTCCATTGTTCTGATGAAGTCTTGATTTTAAAGATGAAACTGCTGTGTTTTGAGATGAGGCATTAAACTCTTTACTTTTTTGTGTTTACAGAGTGTATTAAAACATTTAAAATTTTTACCGGTATATCCGTTTTTTTTCAATCCACTGCGGCACATTATTTTATCTTTTATAAGCTGTTCACTTCCAACCTGCCCTGCCCTTCTCAACCTCTTCTTTTGGTGCCAAAGCCACTAAACAATCTCCAGTCATATGCTATGTAATATGGGGATTTAATTTGGTATAGTCCGGACACTGGAGCATATGGACTGGTTGTTACAGTTGCCGATCTTTGGCAGTGACCAGTCACTTGCCAGATAAGGCCCCTCCCCTTGTTCCCTAATTTGTTGCTGCTTACTAATTTTCCAGATTTCATTGCTGCCTTTTCAGAACAACATCTTGTAGCCATCTCAAGTTCACTATTTGTTGTAGAGATCCATCTATTATAGCTTATACATTGCTCTTCATTTCTATCTTCCTCGGTATTTTTATTCTTTTGTTCCCTAACTTTCCCCCTCTTACACTTCCTAGTCCTGTATTAAAAAGGGGTTCTAGCCTTCTCTCTTCCATTCTGCATTGTTCACTATCAGTTACTGACTGAGGTTTCTATTGTTTTTTCTGCACAGTTGTGGTCTTTGAAAGCATATGTCGGTGTTAATATAGTTGGCTGTCTCTTACAGAATAGGAGTTAGGCCTTGTCCATCCCATGGTACATGGACCTGCACAAAGTGTTTGTTTTTTTCTCTAAAGTGCAGTTGCCCTTATGTAGCTATTTTGTTATTACTGCGCAGATACAGCTAGAATTTGTCTATTTCCAGAAGCATAGAGGGTAAGGTCTCTCTTTAAAAAAATTTTCTAAATGCAGACACATGATCCTGACCAAAACTCACACAATCTCTGCATTGTGTGCCTTGGGGTTGGGCATCTTGATGTTGACTGTTTGATATGGAAAATTTTAGTTCCAGGACTCTATGGATAGGATGAACAAGCTAGCGTTGAAAGGTACACTTAAGGCCAATGCTTCTAGGGACAAAGAGGTAGATAAAGGACAAGAGAAAGACTAACCCCCAAGACTGAGAAAAAAGATAAACAGAAGATGTGGGAGAACAGTCTGTTTTATAGAAAGTGTTCTCTAGCCAAAGTATCAGTGTTATTGGTCTCTCCTTCACCCATTTGTGGTTTCCACTGTATCCCACCAGGCGTCTCCATCTCAACATAATTTTTCATGCCATGAGAACAGTTGGCTTGTCCTCAGAGCAGGAGCTCTCCAGATTCTTATCTTTGAGACCAGCTTCTGCCATGTCTTTCCATTTCTAAATGGTTCTTTCAGACTCCAACCCAATTATTCTGGCAGAAAATGATGTCAGCCTATGTGAAGACTCATATACAATATAGTATTTTTTATGCTCCCTCTATCCCTAGGGTGACAAGAAAGGAAATACCTTAAAACTGGCAAAATAAACCAAGGTATTGGGAGCAAATAACTAGGGAGGGAAAGATGATAGAATGGAAAGATGCCAAGAATTTATTTGGACTGCAGATTAGAGATCACCTTCTCTATCAATGACTGATATCAGAGTATAGGCAAAGAGAATAAAATGGGGGGTGTCATAAATGAAAGACCAGCACTGGTAAAATTTTTAGTAGAATCTAGAACAGAAGTTGCCATTAAAAAAGGAATAATTAGTAGAGTATATAAAATATTGCATAATTGTATTAATCAGAGGAGGTTAGAAAGGATTGGGAAGAGAGATTGGATAAGCACTTCACAAAGAAACAATGGGAGTATATATATATATATATATATATATATATATATATATATATATATATATATATATATATATATATCTTCCAGATATGCAACAAAATCTAGAAGGTTTAGGATTTTTGCTTGGAAATGTATACATAGATATTTTATACCCCCAAGAAGACTACAGAGAATTTTTCCTCAGGAAGACAGCAAATGTTGAAAGTATGACGGGAAGAAAGAGATAACTGGGACCATATTTTCTGGGAGTGCGGTGAGTTGGTGGACTTTAAGGATTCCCTGCAGGATGCACTGTCGGAGATGCTGGGTGAGCAGATTGATGTGATGAGGGAGATGCTTTTTCTGAGCTATGATATGATATAGAATTGGAATTGCCTGGACATAAGGCCTTGCTTTGTCTAATTATGGTGGCTGCCAAAAAAACAATTACTAGAAAATGGAAATCAAAATGTAAACCAACTGTACTAGAAGTAGTGAAAACAGTAACAGAGATAAAACAACTGGAATTAAGATCTTTAGAAAAGGGTAGAAGCTAACTACATAGGAAAAAAATGGGAATTGTGGGAACAATGCATTCAGGAGAGGAATTAGGTTTAAAAGAAGGCAGGACTTAAATAAACTATGTAATGTTTGACTGAAAATGATTGGGTAGATTATAGGTGATGTATAATGTTTGCAATTGGGAGTGTGTCAGTGTGGTTTGTTTTCATTTATATAAATGTATGATTGCCTATATCATAATGATGGTTTAATAAAGATGTTTCTTGTTTAAAAAAGGTAGGAATTGAATAGGTTATGTAATGTTGCTTAGGTTATATGATATATAGCAATATATGTGAAGTATAATGTTTGTAAATGTGAACTTGTGCATTCAGTTTTATTATTTTTATATAAATGGAAATTTGCCTATGTCACAAGTGATTATTCAATAGAGGTGTTTATAAAAATAAAAAAGAAAGAAAATACCTTCTTATTTTATATCTCTTCCTTCCCCAGGCCCAGTGTCAGTACCAGAAGCATTGGAGTTGACTATAAAACATGTGCTGATATCTTTGGCCCTGTAGAATCCTTTGTCTTCAGCATCAAATCCCTCAGCCCAATAGGTGATCCTTGCTAGGCCTGAAGGGGGGGTGGCACCGAGAGTTTCTCAGTGCTGACATTGGCACTGAGCCTTCCCTGCACCTTGACTGTGTTGACTGTCTCTACATTCAGGCCCTCAGTGCTGAAATCTGACATCAATGAGTCAAATCCAGAGTTGTTAGTGCAATTCATTAGCAACAGTGTTGATGTTTCAACAACCTCATATCGTGGCCATTCAGATCCAAGGATTTTTGTCCTTGATTTCATTGGCAGGGATGTGACAAAGGGAAATACTGGCAGCTTTGTCACAACCCTGCCAACTATCCCAGCTATCTGGAATTTTGTAAGTGGTTATGTGTCATTTGTGAATGCCAGCATGCTTCATGTAAGATGCTTGTGCTTCAACTGTGTTAGAACTGTATGATGTGAAGTTGTTCAGTCTTGCCGTTTATTCTTACATGTGGGTTCAGAGCCGATCCATCGGCTCCGAGTCAGCTGCTTTCCAAGCTCCAGATCTCTGAGAAGCTCGAGACACAGTCCCTATCCCATGATGCTCTGCTGCCAAACCCCAGATCTAGTTTGCCGCTGCAACGGATCTCACGCCCTTCACAAGAAGCTCGGGCCAGTACCCTTTTTTTCTTGTCTTTTGACAGAAAATTTTCTATAACTGTGATAGTTTGTGATATATATAATTGCAGTAGTCTAAATTTTACTTGTTTGTGTTTTTTTGAGGTACTTAGTGTGTGCTTTGTGTATTTTCTTAGGAGCGGCTGCTCCTAGGCCTTTGGCCGATTCTTTAGTTGAGTTTTTGACAGGGCTCTGTCAGTGATTCTATCTGTTTCTTTTTGGTGAAATAGTGAGTGTTCAGGGATCTGAACTTTTTTTGTGATTCTTATTGTTCTTAATAGCTGCAAAGTAGAGTTAGCGAGTGTTCAGGGATCTGAACGTTTTTGTGTGATTGCTAGTGTCCTAATATTTGTAGAGTTCAGGGATCTGAACCTTAGCAATTGTGCTGTTTTCTCATTTTTTGAGACATGTCAGAAAAACAGAGATCAGGGTTCGAGCGGTGTGGCTGTGGACAGAAGATGTCCATCACCGACCACCACACCTCATGTGTTTATTGTTTAGGGCCTCTACACCTGCAAGAGGACTTTTCCATCTGCCACTCTTTTAGTGGCAGAGTTATGCTGGAAAGGCGTAGAAAGCTTATCGATAGAGGCCTCTTAAAATCAGACTTCCTAGAGGCTTTAGATAAGTCTGAACAAACCTCCAAATCTTCGTAGGGGTCGAAGTCTTCCAAGGTGTCATCGGAGCCCAAGTCATCGGCTCCAAGCACCTCAGGGAAGATTCGGTCGCCGGCTCCTCAGCCCTCGGAGCCGAGCACCGAACCTTTGCCTCGGAGCCAAGTCCCAAGTTTGGAACTGGTACCGGAGGTTTTAAAATCTCCAATCCTTCGGTCAGTGGATTCTTCAGCTCCTTCAACATGTTCTTCCAGGACCCTCTTGGATATCGATGTGGACTGTGTGGTGCAGAGACTCTTGGACAACCCGGCCTTAGCCAAATTGCTTTCACTTCATCTCATCTGGCATCGAAGCCCGACACCCCCCCCCCGTCACATTTTCTGCTCCTCCTCCGAGACCAATAGAGCCTTTGGAGCCGGAAGGTGAGGACCTGATGGTTGTGGAACCCTTGGAGCTGAGGCCTATTTTGGTGCCTTCGGCCCCGTCGACCTTGACATCATCGGTTCAGATCGAAGGGTCTCGGAACTGACACTCTCTCGCTGGGTCTGGAGGGGAGAGTCGGCGCAGTTGAGCTCGGCTCCATCCTCTGGTTCAGAGCCCGTGGTCTCGGCCCCGAGGAGACTGCCATATTCTTCGGAACCGGCAGACTCCTTGGACCGAGACACAGGTGCCTTCGACGTCATGAGAAAGGTCATGTCTGCTAAGACTTTTACCTCTTCAGGTCCTTCCTCTTCCTCCCCTAAAGGGCCCTGTTCTATCTCTACATCACAGGTTCCTACCAAGCGTCGAGACCCAAAGCCTCAGGTAACCCCATTGGGCGACCCCTGCTCTACAGAGACTTCACCAGACGCCCCCACTGATGAAGTCCCTAGGAAGAGACTGTGCAAGAGGAGGCACTTGGATTCCCCTCAGGAATCTTTGACATCAGACACCAACTTAGAAGAATCAGAAGGGTCCCCATGGTCCCCCTCAGAGGATGTCTCATTTGCAGACATCCTAGAAATACTTAAGCAGAGGGGTGACTGGCAGTCCCTTATCCCTACTGAGGATCAGTCGGTGCTCCTGAAGGCCTTTGGGTCTCAACCTTCCACCTCCTGGATTACTCCACCTTTCGATGAATTAATGGACTTGATTGCTCGAAAGGCGTGGGAGTCTCCTGATACCATGGAACCAGTCCCTCAGAGGACAAACAAATTTATCACCTCCCCTCAGGATAAGTCCTTTCTTACAAAAGGAGTCCCTGTTGATGCCATGGTGGTGGCGGCAGCCACCAAGAAAGAGATGTCAGAGACCTCTTCTTCTGTCCATCCTCCTAATAGAGATTCCAGGATGATGGACAGATATGGGAAATGCATCTTTAGTTCTGCAACATTTGCAATGAGATTGCTTAACTATTTAACCCACTTTACCCTTCTTCAACGAGATCTCCTCAAAGAGCTTGGAGATACTCTACAGGGCAACACAGATTATGCTGTCTCCGAGAAAGTGACGGCACAGCTTAACACCCTTAATTCCATTGTAAACTCGTCCATGCAGCTCATTTGTTATGCAGCCGAGGGATTGAGCCGGGCAGCAGGTTCAGCGATAGCTCTGCAGAGACAATCCTGGATGCACTTATGCTCCTTTGCGGAAGCCTTCAAGTCTTCCTTCATTAATACCCCATCTGATGGCTCTTCCTTGTTTGGGCCTAAAGTCAAGGAGACACTCACTAGGTGTGAGCAGGAAGGAAAGACTCTATCTGCCATAGGAGTCCATTTTTATACCCTCACTAGACCATACCCCAAAGGGCAGAAGGGTGGAAAAGTGTGGTTCCAGAAGTCCCAAGGAGCATTCCAGAACACACGTGGTGAACCCCCCCTGTAGGGGCAGAGGAGGGGGGTATGATGGTAGATGCCACCCAGGTGGCAGAGGGGGTCCGCAGGACCAGGGTGACAGGGAGCAGTTCCTTGGCAAGCCCTATCAGTGCTCCTGAGAGGAGGCCTGACCGTCCTGCTCTGGTGGCAGTCAGGGGTCACTTATCTTTATACCCAGATGCCTGGCTAGGAATTACATCAGATTCCTGGGTAAAAAGCATAATTATCAGAGGTTACATCATTCCCTTTTCAGAATCCCCTTCCATTTGTGCAAGAATCCCAGATGTTCCACCAAGTCTGCGGAATCTAGCAGCCATAGAAATTCAAAGGCTGCTGAAAAAAAGAGTCATTCAGCCAGTCCCGGCGGACCAGATAGGATCCGGAACTTACTCCAGGTTCTTTTTAGTTCCAAAGAAAACAGGGGACTGGAGGCCCATCTTAGACCTCAGCAAACTAAATACCTTTGTCAAAAAGGAAAAGTTCCAGATGGTCACGCTTCAATCGATACTTCCATTTCTCAAAATGGGCGATTGGATGTGCTCGATAGATTTCAAGGATGCATACTACCACATCAAAATGGCCAGGCCATCCAGAGATCACTTGTGTTTCCGGCTGGGGGCCAGTCACTACCAATTCCGAGCTCTGCCCTTTGGTCTCACCACAGCCCCCAGAGTGTTCACCAAATGCATGGCAGTGGTCACAGCTCACCTGAGACGTTTAGGATTCCAGGTGTTTCCATATCTCGATGACTGGCTCCTCACCGCCACCACCAGGCATCAACTGATTCACGCCAGGGATTACACTATCAGCCTGTGCTCCCAGTTGGGCATAACGTTAAATTTAGAAAAATCTGCTTTATCGCCGTCGCAGCATATTTCCTTTATAGGAGCAGATCTAGACACCACCACCACCCTGATCAGATTGCCTCAAGAACGAGCAATCGCCTTACGAATCCAAGTATCTCTTTTGTTGATGGAAAAGAAAGTCCCTGCATTCCAAGTTCTGAGGCTGTTAGGCACCATGGCAGCGACTCTCATAGCGGTTCCTCTGGGGCGTATGCACATGAGGATACTCCAATGGTTAGTCTTCACACAGTGGTCTTATCAACAACTTCCAATGTCACATAAGATTCTTCTGACAAATATTTGCAAAAAGAACCTCTTTTGGTGGTTGAACAGCCACCAAGTTACTGTAGATTGTCTGCTTGTACTCCCCCCTCCCACAGCCACAGTGACCACGGATGCTTCCCTGATAGAGTGGGGGGGACTGTGTCAGGGAAGAACTGTCCAAGGTACTTGGTCAGAGATGGAATCCAGTTTGCACATCAATGTCTTGGAGTTGAGAGAGGTGTTCCTAGCGTTGCAACACTTAAATGACTCTCTGCCTCGAGAGACGATTGCAATACAGACAGACAACATGTCAGTAGTCTGGTACATCAACAAGCAAGGGGGAACCAGATCTTACCCATTATGCCAAGAGGCCCTGAGAATTTGGCAGTGGGCTGTATCCACCGGGCGCTTCCTGATACCAATGCACATCCCGGGGCCATCCAGCGTGATAGCGGACAAATTGAGCAGAGCCATTCTGTTGCCTCATGAGTGGTCCCTCAAAGAACAAGTGGCAGAAAGGATATTCCGTAAATGGGGCCAGCCTTGCTGTGACCTTTTTGCATCCCCGATGAATGCCAAATGCAGAAGCTACTTTGCCCTGTACCCTCCACCGGGGGACATCCCAAGGGATGCACTCATACACAATTGGCCCTCGGGTCTCCTATATGCCTTTCCTCCATCCCCGCTGATCCCCAAATTTTTACAGAAAGCCAAAAGCCTGGGAAGGACTGTTATTCTGATAGCCCTGTTTTGGCCACGGCAGATATGGTTCCCCTTCCTTCAACAATACCAAGTGGAAGAACCTTGGGTTATGGACCCAGTGCCAGACCTTCTGACTCATTCGTCGGGAGTTCTTCACCCCTCTCTTGTGGCCCTCAAACTGACAGCTTGGCTGCTCCATTTCCCAACCTAGCCAGGTCTCATGATTTGTCTCCCGCAGTTCAGCATATTCTGGTTTCCTCTCATAAAGTCTCCACCAGGAAACTATATAACAGCAAATGGAAACAATTTGGTCATTGGGCTTCTCAACATGGTATTGATCCCTTTATCGCCCCTATTCATAGCATTCTGGAATTTTTGACTTCACTTTTCCACGGTGGTGTGGCAGCCGCTATTATAAGGGTTCAATTGGCTGCCATATCTAACTACCATGTGGGATGCGGAGGTTCTAACATTATGTCCCACAGATTATGTAAAGCCTTTTTGAAAGGGACTCATCACCTTCGACCCCCTATCAGACATCCGATTACTCCCTGGAATCTAAATCTGGTGCTGTCTCAACTCATGCTTCCCCCTTTTGAGCCCGCATCTTCTGGTCCTTTGAAGTTCCTTTCTTGGAAGACAATTTTCTTAGTGGCCATTTCTTCGGCTCGTAGAGTTTCTGAACTTCAAGCACTCTCTATTAGCACCCCATATTTGGTCTTTCACCCTGACAGGATGTCACTAAGAACAAATCCATCCTTCCTCCCGAAGGTCTGTTCCGAAACGAACTTGTACCAGTCCATTGAACTTCCCACTTTTTTCAGGCATCATGCCAGTAAATTGGAATACATGTTGCATAAGCTTGATGTTCACAGACAATTGAGATTTTATTTGAACAGAACAAAAGAATTCAGAAAATCAGATCAACTATTTGTTTCCCATGCAGACAATAAGAAGGGCCTTTCAGTATCCACAGTTAAGTTGTCCAAATGGCTTTCTGATTGTATAAAGTTTGCATATTCTTCATCCCATCAACCTTTAGAACGTGAAGTGAAAGCTCATTCTACCAGGGCTGTTTCTACGTCCTTAGCTCACGCAGCTCATTTACCTTTGGACACCATTTGTGCAGCTGCTATTTGGTCCAAACCTCATATGTTTATTACTCATTACAAAGTGGACAGGGCCTCCAGGGACAGGGCTTCCTTTGGTTCCACCATTCTCAGGAATGTACTCCCGTGAGCCGCCCAGGATTAGGGTGCTTGGGACGCTACCCACGTGTAAGAACAAATGGCGAGATTGAACAACTTCAGATAAAGAAGTTATGTTTTTACCATAATGTTCCATGTGAGTTGTTCATCTCGCCTTTGTTCTTACACTCCCTCCCACCTTCCCCCTCCATGTTCTGGAAGAACGGGTATGGCTGGTGGTCTGGTTGATTTTACTAGTATCCTCTTGTCAGCCAGGTTATCTTTTAACTAATTGTAAATAGTTACTTTGTTATATTGGGTTGCTTAGTTGTGTTTCTTGCAGGATTCAACAAACTAGATCTGGGGTTTCAGCAGAGCATCATGGGACTGTGTCTCGAGCTTCTCAGAGATCTAGAGCTTGGAAAGCGGCCGACTCGGAGCCGATGGATCGACTCAGAACCCACGTGTAAGAACAAAGGCAAGATGAACAACTCACATGGAATGTTATGGTAAGAACATAACTTATTTTTATATACTGTGCTAAAATGTAACCACAGCATGCCCTGCTGGCTTAGAACAGAAATGTATATAAACTATTGTAATTTTGTAACTGTATATGTTTTAACAGTGGAAACTAGAACATAGAGGGCTAGCTTGCAAAACTTCAAGAAAATAGTTGAAATTAAATTGTTTTTCAATTGTGCTACAAAAGTTATCTTTCATTTTCAGTCAACAGGAGACAAGATGTCTACACTAGGGGACTCTCTGTGTTGTTTTGTAAGTGTTTTATTGTTTTATGTCTTCTAGCAGTTGCAAACATCTGAAGGATATGTATGTCACAAAGAGATGTTAAATGTGGGTAGTTTCTGACACTGGGGGTTTAGCTTGGGAACTAAAGTCAGGTGACAAAAAGTGATGTCATCCACGCTAACCCAGCATTAATATTTGATATTAATTTAAGAACTCTCTGAGAATGAGAAACAGTGCATTTAGTATTTGTCTTTGACCTGACAACATCCACTCAGCACTACTTCTGCCTACTTGTTCTGTAAGTAAGTTTTTAGGGCATAGTAACTCTTTAAGATTCAGATAGGAATATAGTAAAGTATAGCTTAGATGTTTTCTTTGTTTATTTCAGACTGTCCTGCAATGTTTTAAATATTTCCTGTGATTTTGGACTCTGATGTAACTGATTACTTACTGAGTATTTTCTTGTTCTTTTATTATTTATTATTACATATATTTAAACCATTCAATTGTGGCTGGTCTGTTTAGAGATATTTAAGCTCATAGAGTACTTGCATATCTATTTGGTGACACTGTACAGGCCACTCATAAATAGCCTTGCTCTTGGTCTGACTACCATTTGGATTAATAGTAACATTACACAGTAGGATTGCACATCCTTTGCTAAGGGCATTAAAGTAGCTGATAAAGAGTGGCTGGTGGCAGTCAGAACTACCTTATAGTCTAGGCAGAAGGGGGCATAGCTAGTAAATGTGTGCCAACCTTTCCCAGGTGTGTGTTTGAATACAAATCAAATCTCAGTGTGTGTGTGTGTGTGTGTGTGTGTGTGTGTGTGTGTGTGTGTGTGTGTGTGTGTGTGTGTGTGTGTGTATGTCTGTCAGCTACTTGGGCAGGGACACAAAGCACTGGCTGTACAGAGTGGGTACTGGAGATCCCTATAGCTCTGCCAGTGGGGAGTCTTATTGGATATCTTGAGAAAGAGGGAGAAACCAGCTCCAGACTGTGATCTCTGTGTGCTCTTAAGGGAAATTGCACTTTACTGTGTGTGTAGTTGTCATCCTCCTAGTGTGTCCATTCCCTACTGTTGCAAGTGGTGAGGATTGAAGCTCCTTGATTACTGGGCCAGTGCAGGGGTGTCACAAGTGGTATCAGTGTTGATGGGACGTGATCAGATCCCCAGGTGCGATACAGCAGCCTCTGAATGAGTTCTGACCCTGAATACCATGAAAGTTTAATTCTTCTACTTCTGTTCAGTCTTGTGCCTCACAGAGAGATGACCTTAAGTGTTTTCTGGATTCCCCAAGTAAAGGATCCTTTATTCTGGTGACAGCTCAAATAAATCCCCACCAAACCCTCCCAGAAAGAGGGCATATAAAAAGAGGAACCTGGATTGCCTCTTGTAGTCTTCCTCCCTAGAAACATATCACTAACAGGGAGAGGTTTCCCAGTAATCCCTTCCAGAGGACACCACCTTCAGTGAAGTTTTGGAAATGATGAAGCAGAGGGGAATCTTGGCCAGTAGATACTAGCCCTCCCAAAAGAAATCTTGCAGGAAGCATACTGGTCCTTTCCCCCAGCAGACTAGGTTGTATCTCACCTGATAAGCTGATTGATATGGCCTGCTTGAAAGCATGGAAGGACCCTTATATCACAGAGCCAATACATTACAAGCTGGCCAGAGTGCTTTGATCCCCTAAAGGCAGGCCTCAGTGGAACAAGGGACCTCTTGTGGACACCTTTGGTGTGCCAGTACCCAAGAAGAAGGAAGTCCCAGAGGACACCCACATCATTCATCATGTGAACAAAGAATCTCAAATGATGGACAAGCAGGGGAAATGCATCCATGTTTAAAGTATGCTTTCCATGAGGGCACTAAATTACATGATACACATGACCATGACCAAATTTCAGAAAGATTTGACCAGAAAAGTTCTGAAAATGCTGAAACAACTGCCTACAGGGGATCCTTATAAGCAGTTGGAGATCCAGATCCAAATGAGTGCAATCAATTCCATCACTTCATTTTATAACACAGCAGATGGAAGTGTTAGATCACCTGAGTCAGGGTTAGCAATGCAATGTTAAGTTTGGCTCTATCTAATGGATTTATGGATCATTTTAAAGCAGCCTTTATCAAAGCCCCATTTGTCAATTATTCTCTGTAAAACTACAGCAGTGTGATCAAGAGGGCAAAATGCTCATAACTGCTGGTGTCAGGCACTTGGCCCCTGAAAGGTTATTTCAAAGAAAACAAAAGAATCCAAAAACCTGTGGTTCAGTAAAATCCAGCAGACCCAGAATCAACAGAACTTTTATAGAAATTCCCATGACAGGATTAATAACTGCAGCAGTCAAAACCCAATAGGTGGAGGTGCATCAAGAAGGGTTCCAGGAGCCGAGTTCTAGATCTCAACAGTATTACCTGACTGTCCCAATTTGGAAACAGTCAGGGGGCACCTTTTCCTGTCCTCTCTTGCATGGCTGGCCATCATGCAAGACAGACAAACATTACTCCCAAATTATTAGTCTCTTGATGAGTCAGTAACTCACAACATCTTCTCCAGATGGGGAGTTCCTTGTTGTGATATCCTTGCAACACCAGCAAACACCAAATGCAACATTTTTTCTTTTGTCTCTTGATGAGGATATCCACCGAGAGACACATTCACACACGGTTGGCCCAAACGACTGCTTTATATATTTCTGCTAATTCCACTGATCTCCTTGTCCATAAAGAAAACCAAAGTGTGAAAAGCCCATATTGTTCTCATAGCTCTGATCTGGCCTTGGTAAGAGTGGTTCCCCTGCTATAGCCTCTATTAAGGAGGACCCCTTCTGTTATCACAGCAACCAAGGTTGTTGCTTAACCCATCCAAGCAGCCTCACCCAAGCATTTAATAAATCAAAGTAACCGCATGGTTTCACCATTTCCAGTAATGGTTAGGGACTCAACTTTCCCATCTGAAGTGAAGCAGTTAATAACTGCTCAAAAACCACCTACTAAAACAATCTACAAAGGCAAATGGCTTAAATTTCAGTGTTGGGCAACCAAACAGAATATTAACACAACAGCAGCAGCATTAGTTTCTCAATTTGTTAACTTTCTTTCCTTTTCTATTCAAAATAGAGACTAGTTATTATTCTATTAAAAACATTTAACAGCCATCTCTTCTTTCCATGCAGGATTCCATTTGTCATCCCTGGCTTCCTACAGGACATGTAAGGCCTTTCTTAAAGGTATATCTCATTCTAGGCTTCCATTACATTTCCTACTCTTCAATGGGATCTAAATTTGTGCAGTAAAGGTTATCTCTGGCCCTACCTTTTGAACCAACTCATTTCAGTTATGTAAAGATCTGATGTTGTTTCTTCCATCTATTCCTCAATGGATTGATTACCAGATCCAACTAGGATCTGACTTTAGCCACTCTCAGACTTTGGATCCATGGCTCAGGTTCCTCCCCATATCTATTATCCCCTGTAGACAGAATATTTCCTCAGATCTCATTTGTTTCTCATTTGCATCAGATGTGAACTCTTGGCTCAGCACTTGGGTGACAGCTAAATCCTTTTTTGCCATATTTCTGTTCTATTAAAATGTTTTTAGTGATTTGTTTGAGTCCTTTTTTCATCTGCCTACTACCCCCCTTTTGCTGTTATATAACAAAAAAAAGTTTGCCAATTTCCAAGATGACTGCACATTGAGTAACAGCTGAATTCTAGCTCTCCCAGTGTGAAAACAGAAACTTTGCAGAGAAAACGAGTGGACCTAAATTTCTGGATAAATTTCAGTAACTGGATAGTAAGAGCACTGCCTGGATGCCAGGAAAAAAAGAAATACAGAAGATCTGAAGGAAAATCAGCTACAAAAGGTGACAAAGAAACACTGACTAGGAAAAGTACTGCAGCTGTTCAGCAAAAAGCAGTGCAAGCTCCAGACATGGCTTTCAGTAACATGGAGGAAAGCATAACACAACTGCATGCAGAGCTGATTAAAATAAATACACACTAATGGAGTATATCAACTCAAACAATAAAAGGCTGGAAAAAATGGAAGAAGCTTTAAACAGGTATTCAGATAAGGTGATAAAACTGCAAAACTCATAAGTTGAAATCAATAAAAGGATGGGTGAATAACTGCACAAGAAGAGATGTTTCAAAAAATAATAGAATTAGAGGACAGAGCACGTAGGGAAAATCTGAGGTTTTCTGCTGAACCAGAGAAGCTGGAAAGAACAGACTTTATATCATGCATATGCTCCAAACTTGGTTATGAGAAAGCATCCCATACTTTTAATAGTAAAGATGCAAGCTTACCAGGAGAAGGAGTTGAGTCTGACAAAACTGTGGCAAAAGGACAAAGTACGAAAAGTGGGAGAGAGCAGAGTGTTTATGGAGAATGACTACCCATCGTACACCAGGCAGAAGAGGAGTACATTTATTCCATTACTCAGGGAATGTTGACAGGCAAGTATGAGATTCAAACTGCTGTACCCAGCTATCTTCAAAATATTTTTCCCTGGAGGGACAAAATCATTTTTGATGAAGTACATGCTAAGGAAGAAATATAAAAGTTTGTCTAACAAAAAGTGAGCTGTGAAACAAAAGGAGATTCTGCTTCTTGTTCTTCTAGTAATAAAGATCACAGACAGACTGTGGCAGTTAAACATTTGCCAATGTTTCAACAAAAAATGCTTGAGAGAAGGAAGAGCAAGAGTCGACTAGAAAAATCAAGAATACTTTGGAAATGAAGTAGATACAGGATATGGGAGATGGAGATGAACACAAATAAAACCAGTAACTTGTAAAATGACAAATGTGGAATTACAAAGCAATAATTATATTTGTGAAACATGACAGAACAAGAAAATCTGGAAATAATGGACTTTCTTGGACTTTGTTAAACTTATAAGGGACTCTAAAGCATATGCCCTACTTCATGTCATTAATGTTCGGAGAATAAAGCTAGTGACTTAGAAATTGAAAAATTTGGGATTACAAAGCAATGATTATATTTGTGAAACATGACAGAACAAGAAAATCTGGAAATATTGGACATTTTTGACTTTGCTAAACTTCTAGGGGACTCTAAAGTATATGCCCTACTTCATGTCATTAATGTTTGGAAAACGTAGGCACTGCAATGTAAAAAAAAAAAAGAAGAAACAACATGGGTCTATATTAGAACATTGAAGTTTCAGAACTTTGAATGTTCTAATATCGAACCCTATTCAGGAAAAGCTGAAAACATCGAACGTACAGAACAGTGACACATACACACAACACAAGCACACCAAACAAACAGCAATCCACACACATACACCTAAAATCTTACACCTAACCCTACACTAAACTATGCACACACTACTAACTATCCACTTACCTTAACCCAAACCCTAACGCTAAGGTTCATCACTATTGCACACTCGCCTCACCCGTGCCGTAACCCTAACTCACCTACCCCACCCTAACCCTCACGTCCACACAATCACACACTTACCTGACCCATGCCCTAACCCTAACTCACCTAACCCTCCCTAACTCTCATGTCCAGACAATCGCACACATATCTAACCCGTGCCCTAACCCTAACTCACCTAACCTGCCCTAACCCTCACATCCACATAATCGCACACATATCTAACCCGCACCCTAACCCTAATTAACCTAACCCACACTCAATTGCACACTTACCTGAACCCAACCCGTAACTTTCCACCACAGCGCTGAAAATACCGAAGAAACAGGCAACCGAATTCTTTCCCTAGAAAAAAATTTGGTTTTATGTTGCTTCGATATGTTCAGCTTTTGCTGAATAGGGTTCGATATTAGAGCATTCGAAGTTTTGAAACTTCAATGTTCTAATATAGACTGAGAAAAATCTGGTTAAAAGACCATGAGAAAAGAAACATTTATGTGCTTTTTCTCATTCTTGCCTAGGGGATTGACTGGATTAAGGCCCTTAGCTTAATCTAGTAGAAAGTTTTAACAGAAAACAAATACATGAAAAAGAATAGTGAATATTATAAGACTTTTCTCTAGTAAACAAATGTATGCTTGGCAGTTTTGTGTCTGGTTCTCATGTCTCTAGCACATATTTTGATAAAGAGAAATGGCTTGGAGAAAATAGTTTCTGAAAGCATGCAAATGTCTTCCCAGCTGAGAGAGCTATAAAGATAAGACAAAGCCAGAGAGCACTTAGTAGCAGCACAGGCTATACCATGTGTCTTAGCATGGATAACCTTTCTTTTAGGGTATCGTAAGTCTGTGTATGTGTGTGTGGCTGTCAGTTTGGAACATTTGTTCCTATTAGTAGAGTAAAACTTCAATATTTGAAGATGTACATAGTATTGTGTATTATTATTAAGTTCATTGGTTTTAAGGGGTATTGGATGTGTTTGTTTTTTTGTTTGAGGGCTTTCAATAAAACAAACATTTTGTAAGATGTGACATAGCCTCAAATGGAAATGACAAGAAGTAACTGTTTAAAAGATTAACCTGCCAAACAGTATATGCATGTAACACAAAAGCTGGAACTACATGTTTAACAAAAAAACTGTTGTATATCAAAGGTGAGAATAATAACTTTTTAAGAGTACAATGCTTTCTGTAATGTCTTTAACGTCAATTGGCTCAGAAGTAAATGCAAAAAAGAAAGAGTAGTGAACTATATTTAAAAATGTAGAGTGCAAATAGCTATCCTACTGAAGACACATTTGGAAAGAACAGAATTTGTGAAGTTGATAAAGAACGGTTTTCAGGATGATTATTCAGCAGAATACTTGGGGAAAAGGAAAAGAGGATACTTATATTAATTGTAAGAGGAGCTCCAATAGTGATAGAAGAGAATAAAAAAATAATACATTTAGATTCTTAGTACTAATGGGCTAATGGCAAGGGAGGAGGATTACACTGGCATGTATTTATATTTTGCTGAAAACTGCTATAATGGAGCTTAAGAAAATTCTAGGAGAAATATTACTTGTAGGTGGGGAATGGAATTTGATTTGCAACAGCGAAGATGTGTCGGGAGGCCCAGAAGGGGAAATATAACAAATGAGGGTAGATTTTTGAAACAAATTATGAAAATATTTAGCATGTAAGATGTGAATTCAGTACTAGGAGTTTGGAGGGAATTTACATATTTCCCCCCCAAAAAACTGTACTAGACTAGACAGAATTTACATTTCACAGGAACTTGTATATTTAATTGAAGGTCTTGGTTAATACCCAATAAGTATTTCAGCTCATGCACCCATAATAACTACAATAAAAACTCAGGGTAATTAAATAAAAATGATACACTTGAGACACTGGCACTTTCCCAACTATTTGTTGAAAAGAGAGGAATTTAAGGAATCGGTAGTTTAAATTATTCATGAGCCTGTAAAGATACAAATTTCTTCTGAAAATATACCTAGGGCATGAGATAAAGTGGAGTTTCAAAATAGGGTAGAAATAAAAGAAAGGGAGATATGGTTAAGAAGTAACAACAATTCTTTAGAGGGACTGACAAATGCTAAAGTATTGCAAAATAGGGGGAATCCCACAGAACAAGAAGAGGAGCAACTGCAGAATGCTAAACAGAAAAGAAGGGATTACCTTTCATAATATGCATGAGTTTATAAAGACTGTTAAGTAACTGCTTTTTAATAATAGCTGAAACGCACAAAAGCTTTTAGCAAAATGACTCAGGCAACAGAAAGTAGAAAGGACTGCCGCCTATCTTAGGAGCATATAACAAGGAAGATAACAGGAAATCCTGTAGAAGTATTAGAAATATTTTGGAAATTCTATGAAAGTCTGTATAAAGCAGAGAAAATGGAAATCAAGTAAAGGTACAAGTGGAAATGTTTATGGAAGAATTAAATATGCCAAGGTTAGAGGTAGATGAGGCTCAATTACTAACGATTAGGATAAGAGGAGATGAGATAAAAATGGTGATGTATAACTAATTTACAGGAAAGTCCCCAGGAATAGATGGTATTCCTGTGGAAGTTTGGAAGCTAGGAGTGAAAAAAAAACGATAAAGATCTGGAAGGTTTTGTTTAATAGTATTTTAAGAGGAGGAGAAGTACCAACATCCTGGAATAAAGCAGTAGTAGCTGTAATACCTAATGAGGGTAAAGATCCATCAGATCCAGCTTCATACAGACCCATTTCAATACTAAACCATGATTATAAAATGTTTATGCCAATAATGGCTAAAATAATGGCAAAAGTGATGCCAAAATTCAGAGATATGGATCAGTGTGGTTTTCTGGAGAGGAGGCAAACATTTGACAACATTAACAGAACACTGATGATTCAGAGGGAAGCAGAATGTAAGAAAATACCACTGTTGTTGGTGGGTCTTGATGCAGAGAAAGCATTTGACAGAGCAAGCTGGGACTTTATGAGCAGGGCAATGGAAGCATTTGCATTCCCAGATAAATTATAAGGTTGATTAGGAGGATCTATGAGGGATTGGAGGCAAAAATTAAAATGGGTGATGTCCTCTGATAATTTCTGCTTGAACAGAGAAACAAGGCATGGGTGTCCTCCCTCTCTCCCCTTTGTTATTTACATTATATTTAGAGCCATTGGCAAAGAAAATAAGGGATTCAGAAATTCAAGTATATAATCGATATGGTAGTCATGAAAAGCAGGCTCTATCTGCAGATGATTTATTTTTTATTTTTATGTTATTTATTTATTTATTATTTATTTTATTTTAACATTATTTTACCAGGATAAATCCAACTGGACACAAAGTGTCCATTTTCAGTGGAGATCTGGGGAGAAAAGCTCCAAGGAAGTTAGAGTACATAAATGGTTTAGATAACAATAAAAAACTGGTATACAAGGTAAGAGAAACAAAGAAGTACAAGAACAATTTTGTAAAACAATAAGATACTCATGTTTACTGGGAGTGTCTGACTGGAACAAGGTCCATTTACAGCGGAGGCCTGGGGAGAAAAGCTCCATAACATAACAGTACAAATACAACAAATGACAAAAAAATTCTGTACAGAGGCATATATACAGTCAGAGCTCCATGTCTTTATATAACAACACATACTCCATGAATGAACAGAAAATTTCTATACAGTGGCATATATACAGTCAAGGAGATTTTTTGTACCTTAGTTTGATTTGAGCAAGCTTGGTATATAGATGGCAAAAGTTTGAATTCCCTATTGGTAGTACAAAGCATAAAAATGAAGGAATGGAATCTGGAAAATAATGCTATTTGGGAGATATGTCATAGTGTGAGAAATAGTTTGTAGGATAGTAGTTCCTGATAGGGAGTATTTGAGTAGTACAGAATAGCTGAGGTAAGCAGTGAGGAGATGAGGTGTGGCAAGTTAGGAGGAGAGCAGAAAAGATTTTATGTGATACAGGGACAGAGCCATGATTGCAAGAGGTGTGACTATAGTGATGTCTTGAAAGGTGAGATGGATGGTGCAGAGGAGATACTTTGGGGGAGGTTATTCCATTTCATAGCAATGGTGTGAGAGAACAGACTTTTCCCTGCACTGTTATTGGCTTAGGTTATGCAGAGCAGGGTTTTGTTGGATGAGCGTAGAGGGCAATTTGCAGAATATTGGTTTAGAAGTTGGTTTAAGGCTGGGGTTTTCTGCGGGTTCCTTATTATGTTGAAGGTGAGGTCTAACTGGGAATAGCTAATTAACTGAGGAAGTTCTAACCACTGTAGTTGCTTCAGGGCAAGACAGTGATGACTTCTAAAAGTGGAGTTGTTAGTGAATTTTGCAATTTTATTGTAACATGACTCTAGTTTGTTTAGGTCTGTTTTCCTGATATAAATTAGGATTGGTGATGCATACATTAGGGTAGACAAGAAGTGGGTTTGGGCTAAGGAGATTCTAGCTTGGTCCGATAGGAACTGTTTGTGTTTGTATAGGGTTCCTAGTTTCTTATGTACCTTTGTGATGGTTTGTGAGATATGGACATTAAAGTTTAGATTGTTATCTATTTCAACCCCGAGCAGCTTAGTGTGAGGGGAGGGGAAGATTGTGGTCCCATTTTTGGAGGTGATAGTGAAGGTAGGAGGTGTGGATTTGGATTTATTTGGGGGTAAAAAGGAGTAATTTGGTCTTGTTGGGGTTTAGAATGAGTTGGATATCGGTGATCCATTGTTCCATGCAGCAGAAGGATTCTTGGGTAAGCTTTTGAAGAGTGGTTATGGATGGGGCTGAGCAGATTAGGATGGAGTCGTCTGCATACTGTATAAGTGATGCATGCAAGGTGGAAGTATGTAGTTTGTTAGTGAAAATGGTGAATAGTAGAGGACCCAGTATTGATCCTTGTGGGACGCCTATAATAGTTGGTAATAGAGGAGATAGTGTACTTAGCCATTTAACTGATTGTTTTCTGTCAGAGAGATAGCTTCTAAACCATGAAGTAGTAGAGGGGGCAAAGGATAAGGTTGACAGAGTGTCTAAGAGTAGGTTATGGGAGACCATATCAAAAGCTTTTGATAGATCTAGGAATATGGCTGAGACGAATTTGTTGTTGTTTCTTAGATGGTTAATCTGATTGGTAAAGGAGAGTAGAGCAGTGGTTGTGCTATGGTTTGGGCGGAAACCATGCTGTGTGGGGGAGAGGAGGTTATGCACAGCCACTGCTCTACCTAACAAAACCAGAAAGAGACATTACAGTGTTGTGGAATATTTTTAGACAGTTTCATATCTTTTTTGGATACAAAATTAATGAAGCTAAAACAAAAGCAATAGCAGTAAATTATATACCCACACATGAATTGGTTCAGCAATATCCATATTTATGGGGAGATGATAAAATGAAGTATTTTGTAGTATGAATTAACAACGATTCCAGTGCGGCAGCTAAGGATACGTGGGAAGAGACTAAAAAGATAATACAAAAACTGAGAAAACTGAAGCTCTGTTATATGGATATCGATAGTACGATAAAAGCAGTTAAAATGTTTTTAGTCCCTCTAGTCTTATAAAAAGGTCAGGCATATTATTCTTAACCAGAGGAGAAGTTGTGGATAGCAATTAATAAAGAGCTGAAGGATTTTATATGGTAGGGGAAGACGACTAGAGTCAAGTGGGATAAGGTGATTCTTCCAATAGAACAGGGCAGATTAGGATTACCCGATTTGAAGGGGTATTTCAGAACAACACAGTTAAACAGTTAAGACTCATATACATAGCACAAGCAGAAAACTATAATTCAAAGTGGAAAGGGATGATGGTGAAACAGGGGTAAAACTCAAGAAACAAGGAGAGACTGGGATTTTGGATGCAGACCTTTAAGGAGAATAACAATAATCATACAGAATATTATATTCATAAAGTAGCAGAAAGCATTCTAAATACCAAGCCAACACGGGAATGGAGAAATGAGATTCTACTGATAGATATGACGGCAGTTAGGAATGCAGACAATAGGCAAGAGGGGGCTGGGAATTATTGGAGAAAACTGACAAAGGAACCAAGGTACTGGGAGCAAATAAGTAAAGAGGGAAAGGTAATAGAATGGGAAGATACTAAAAATGTGTTTGTACTGCAGGTCAGAGATCGTCTTCCCTATCAAGGATTGATATCAGAGTATAGGCAAAGAGAAAGAAATGGGGGGGGGTTCCAAAATGAAAGACCAGCACTAGTAGAGTTTTTAGAAGAATCTAGAACAGAAGCTGCCATTAAAAAGGAATAATTAGTAGAGTATATAAAATATTGCATGATATCTATAAGAATCAATCAGATGAGGTTAGAAAGAATTGGGAAGAGAGATTGGATAAGCAATTTACAAAGAAACAATGAGCGATATATGTATGTCTCCCAAATATGCAACACAAAACAACATGACAGTATGCACCCCAGATTCACCTTCTATGGCATAGTGAAAAGCCAGTTCATCAGAATATCTAGATTATGTCACGATAGATCTGACTTGATGAGGGAGGCAGATAACATGGAACATCTATTTAATGACAGAGGTTATGATCCAATAATGGTAAAGGGAATAAGGCATGAAGTTATTGGTGATACCAGAGGCATAGGTGCTCCAATAAAGTTGAATGACAACATCTATAAAGGACCACGTAAATTTACAACGCATAATCACATGGTGAACTATGTCACTAAATATACCAGTGACATAGAGAGAGTAAGGCAAGTGATTAGGAAGAACTGGAATGTCCTTACGGTTAACAAACAAGTCAGAGATATTGTAGGGACTACACCTAAGTTTTGCTATAGGAATAGTGATAACTTGAAGATGTTACTATGTAATGACCAACATGTTACCAAGGTGAAACATCTTGATCTAAGGAGAATTGTGAATAAAGGTACTTACCCATGTCGACAATGTCCCAGATGTAACAACATCACTAAGGTACAGATGTACAAACATCCCTCTATGAACTACATTTTTCAACCTGATCACTATGCTGATTGTAATACTAAGAATGTGATATACCTAGCCACATGCACCCTGTGTACGGCTTTTTACGTAGGTTTGACCAAGAGGAGGTTGAGGGATCGAATATATGATCACCTTTACGATATCCGTAGACAGGATGAAAATAATGCATTGGCTAGACATGTTGAAGCACATCCTACACATTCCTTTACTTTCAGAGTATTACAGATCCTGACAATGAGCATGAGAGGGGGAGATAATGAGAATATCCTAGCTAAGATAGAATTACATTGGATCTTGACGCTAGCAGGACACTTACTACCAGGATTGAACAATTATGTTTCCATCAAACCTGTGTTATCTGGGAAGTAACAGGTGTATGTCTAGATGGCCTTGGTTAAGGTCTTTATTGAGAATTGTCTACACTTTGACATATGCTTGATTTAGATCCACCATATTTTGATAGTGGACTAGATGTGTGAAGAAGATGTTCTGCTACTAGACATTCTTCAGGTCTTATTATATATTTTTTGTTTTTAACTGTTTTCTGACTTCATTGGAAACAATGACACATACTCAGTATCTTCATATACGATAATGTTTCTCTATATACACTAAGATTGGTGAACAATAATACAGAGTGTAGTGTACATCTTTTCACTACATAATTTTTTACCCTCCTTTATGGTAGAGAAGTGTTTTCATTAAGAATCACAATTACACCTAATTTTAAGTGATTTCTTCTTTTTTGTCATTTTCCAGATACATCTGTAGTGGATTAATTATGATTATGTTAGTCCCAAAGGGTATCGCTATATACATTTTTTATAAGAAGCTATGTTTTTTAATATTGGATTAGGTTTATAAACTTATATTGTATACCATATATGGCATAGAAGTGGGTTGCACGTATTTACATCTACACATACACATTATGTATTAGATAAGCATATACTATTATAGGTGTTCTAATAATATTATGGATTTGAATATAAATAATATTTAAATATTTACTTTCTATTTTATAATAATATTTTATATTTTAGATTGTTACAGTTACTTTAAATTGAGTACATATACTTGTATTTATATTTGTATATCACACAATAATGAACTTGATTCTGTAACATTTACTAATTTTAAAACAAATAGATACGTATATGAATGTAAAAATCTAATGTAATAATAAGTATACAGATGGTTACAATACCTTATAAGATTACATTTGAACATACCTATTCATTTATCTATTACATATTGTTTTACTAAGCATTTTTTATCATTTTTTAATTTATATATCATTCCTATATCTTTTTCGATATTAGTTATATATATATTGGGATGTGCAAAATGCTTGATTAGGGTTCGTTTTTGATCATTTAGCTATATGCTATAGACTCTAGGACCCTGAAGGTAGATAATTACGTCAGGGAAGCTAGGTGCCTATGCGGACGTTTAGAGGTATGGTAGATGGACGTAATTTACACTTTCTGTTAAACGAACAGGGAGAGCTAGCAATAAGAAATTTTAATGATCAGGGGAATATGATTTTCTGATACACAGCTTTGTCCGAAGTGAATGGATTATATGCATACATCTTGCCATTGAGGTATCTATGAATATGTTTTGATACAGCTAATTGAACTTTTTTAGCAGCGTTGAATGTTGTAATGTCTTATGTATCCTTATATTCTTATTTTTATGCTTTAAAGTGTCACGTTTGTCTTTACATGTGATATGAATTATGAATATTGTTAATTACTATGTGCAAACGTTATAGGATAGTCAGTTTCTGAGACTATTTATGTTTTTAAATGGGTGACTCTTCATGAAGCAGGATGGTGAATCTTTGTTATGAAACTTGTAGGGCCATGTATGGTGTTTCCGATGATTCGAACTAATACGATGTTAATGATGCTCAAGCTTTGGCTCTTAAGAGATACGTGATTATTAAATAATTGGGCTAATGAGTTACTGAGCCCGCCAAGAGTTTCTTGTATATAAATGTGGTGTGTTTTTTGTAAGTTTATCTGATGAAGCGTAGCCTGGACTACGCGAAAGCGCTTATCCATTTTTCCTGCAATAAAGTGTTTTTACATGTTTAAGGAGACGTTTGGTTGAATCTTTGTTGGATATACCTTTGATCGTGGTGACTATTCTCACTCTTTCCTTTTGGTTGACATTGCAAACTTTTTGGTGAGATACGTCTTTGGCTGAGAAGTGGTGTTCCTTTTACGGAACGAAATATGCAACACAGTCTAGAAGATTTAGGATCTTTGGAAGTGTTTACATAGTTATTTTTATACCTCAGGTAGACTCCAAAGAATTTTTTCTCAGGTGGACAGCAAATGTTGAAGGTGTGTTGGGAAAGAAAGAGGTAACTGGGAACATATTTTTGGGAGTGTAATGAGCTGGCAGACTTTAAAGATTCACTGCAGACTGCTTTGTCAGAAATACTGGATGAGCAAATTGGTGTAACTAAGGAAATTATTTTTGAGCTATGATACAGAATCATAATTACCTAGAGACAGTAAGGTCTTGCTGTGTCTAATTATGGTAGCTGCCAAAAAAAAGCAATTACTAGAAAATGAAAATCAAAGTGTAAACCCACTTTACTAGAAGTAGCAAATATAGTAGCAGAAATAAAACAAGTGAAATTGGAATCTTTAGAAAAGGGTAGGAGCAAATGACATAGCAAAAATGGGAATTTTGTGAACAATACATGGAGAAGAACAAGGTTTTGAATGAAATATGTAATGTTTGATAATGACTGGATAGATTATAAGTGATGTATAATGTTTGCAGTACAGTTGTGTTACCATGGTTTGTAATATATGTTTGCAACTGGAATTGTGTCAGTATGGTTTGTTTTCATTTATATAAATGTAAGATTGCCTATGTCATATATGATAATTTAATAAAGATGGTTCTTCATCCATCCATCCATCCTCAACCCCTTTTCCCATTTTGCACATAGAGTCAGGGTGTCACTTCAACAGTGACAATCATCTTGAGCCAAGGTATACACCGCCGGGTGGCTAACCCTGCATACCTTTATCTTATCTAATAAAGATGTATCTTGTTTATAAAAAAAAAAAATAGGGAAAAAAACGTTTGACCTTATTACCTTTTTGGCACCCGTTTGATCCTTTCTCCCATTTGGAATGCTCTGAACTGCACTTTGTTAAATTTAGGTGTTACTGTTATTACTGCCTTTGTTTTTCATAGGGTTATAGTTGTTGTTGTTGTTGTTGTTGTTGGGGTTACTGCTGAGGTGTCAGTTGCTATGGCAAAAAAACATTTTGGTGTTAAAAAGTGTGTGGGCTGTGGCCATAAATTTCTGAACTTGGACGCTTACGCAAAATTATTTATTGTTTAGGGGCCTCTCATTTAGATGATGAGTGCTCTGTTTGTACTTTTTTCAGTACAAGAGCCTTGACTGAGAGATGAAACAAGATGGTACTTAAGGGACTTCTCCCTGCAACAGCAGGAGAAGTTTCCCTTCCACAGTCTTTTTCTTCATCTTCCTCTGCCTCCAAAAAAGCTATTGAGAAGATGAGGGGTTAGAGCAGTGTTGATAAGTCAAGATACAAAGATAAGAAAAGGCAAAGGGATCCAAAGAAACATTCTCTGGACCAATCAAGCTCTTCTGGCTTAGCCTTAAAATGGCAGAAACCATTGGATCCTGTGCCAGCTATGGAGACTATCATCATTAGATCCTCCACTCCTCCACTCCCAGACCTGTTTGTCTCACCAGAAAAAGTTCCTACTAGACTTCGATCATCTTTCCTTCAAGAAAGGGCTTTTCATAGGGCATCCAGATCTCCTTTCACTGCTTTGTCCCTGAGATTGTTGCAGTCCTCCAGAGCCTGAGTGAAATGGATGTTGATAGAATGATGAGAAAACTCCTCAGTACCCAGACCCAGCTGGGGGTTCTCCCAGCTCTGACTCCATCCGAGTCATGGGTTTCCATCCTGTCATCAGATTGTGGCTCCTCTCCCATCTGACTCTCATATTCAGGCTTTTTGGATCCAAGAGCTTTCTGTGGTTTGTCTGTGCCAGATCCAAAGGCTTGGTATTCATCAACTCAGACCGTGTCACTGATCCGGTCAATTCCAAGTGCTTTGGACTTTGATGGCCCTCAGAGATAAGGTGTCAGATTTGGCACCATGGGGTTGGGCTCAACTCTCAAGTTATTGAAGCTGTCCCATCCCCTTGGGGCTGCAGATTTGAATAGCTCTGCACTGGAGTCGACCTCGGTACTGAGTCAAGCAGACCTTTGGGACCGGCATGTGTTTGAGTCCTTGAATCCTACCAGAATGGTCTTGTGGCCTGTTTAGGGTGCTCTTGGTCAAGAAAACAGGCTTCCTTTCCCTGCTCAGAATCACTCTTGCCCCAGTGAACTTTTTGGGCCCTTGCCCTCCACATTCTTTGATGTCAGGACAGGTAACTCCGCAAAGTCTCGAGACAGATTACATTGTGGACTCCCATTGGCTTTGGAATCCTCCCCAGGCCATCTCACTGGAGAGAGTTGCCATAAGCATTCATGCAAGAGGAGGCATGTTGACTCCCTGCAAGAGTCTTTAACAGCGGATACTGATTTTCATGAAGGAGAGGGATCCTCCAGATCCCCCTTGAAGACATCTCCTTTGATGAGATTCTGGAATTTCTCAGACAGAAAGGCAGACTGGCCCACCGAAGCTCCCTCCCATGAGGAATCAGTTTTTTATTATTTCTTGAGGCTTTTGGGGTTGGCACATCTACCTCATGGGTGGTCCCTCTCACAGATGAATTGTTGATTAGTCTCTAAGTAAGCATGGAAGGAACCAAATGTAGTCTAACCCACCCCAAGAAGCTGAACAAGATATTGATATTACCCAAAAGACCACCCCTTTTGGAGCAAGGTTACCTCAGTGGATTCCATGGTAATGGCAGCAGCCATCAAGAAGGAGTTTGCTGAGGAGAGCTCCATTGTCCATCCCCCTAACAGGGGTCCATTGTGATGGACAGGTTTGGGAAGTGGGTTTATGCTTCAGCAACCTTTGCACTCCAGGTGCTAAACTATCTGACTCACATAACACACTTCCAGAAGAATTTGACTAAGGAGATATCCAAATCCAAAGTAATTAGGGACCTGCGGACCCAATTTGATAGCAATCTCGCATTTGAAAACCACGTGGCCAAAGTGGTTAGAAAAACATTTTATATAGCCCACCTAATCGTGAAGGGATTCACATCTAGATCAGGGGAGGTCATCGTGCCTCTTTACTCATCCCTCATCAGGCCCATAATTGAGTACAATGCCCCTTTTGGGATGTACCTTACCAGACACCTGCAGCAACTGGAAAGACCCCAAAAGTACCTCACCAAGAGGATCAAAGGGCTCAAACAGATGCCATATGCTGCCCGGTTAAAGAAACTCCAGCTCTATTCAGTGGCATACCACCTGCTCAGAGGCGATCTGTGCCTGACGTATAAAGCCATGCCCAACCTGGAATTAATGGACATGCTGCACCTCAGAAAATCCAAATCCCATCGAGCTACGTGCTCGAGAGACTTGAACCTCAGCACTGAAATAAATAGGACATGCTGGAGGGACAGATTCATAACCCAGAGGCTCCCTTCACTATGGAATAAAATCCCAGTCCAGGTTAGGCAGAGTCCCTCATTGACTCTCTTCAAGAGGAATATTGATGAGTGGATGGGAGATCGTAGGTTTACCCGGGGTATCACTTCTGTGTCACTGTTAGACAGAGGCACAGTATACTAACCTCGAAAAAGGGCATAGCAAAATTCATTTAAAATGGGTGGCGAAAGCCAAACACACTCTGGCTAGGCTTATAAATGCCCTAGGGCAGATAGCCTAGTATGAACCTATGAACTTATGAACCTCACTACTGATTGTGTACTTAGGACGTTGTTATTAATGTGATAATATATGGGGATGCCACTTTCCCCAAAGGGAATGATGATGCATATTTTGGCATTCAGCTTTAGGCCATGTTTCTGGCACCAGTCATTTGTTTGGGTGAGACTCTCTTAGAGGATATCCACATCACTTGAGGAATTGATGACTGCACCCAGCTTGCAGTCATCTGCAAACTTGGTCAGCCATAACCCACTGGTTTTGGCCTGCACCTCAGAGAAGTATATCCCAAATAACAGAGGCCCCAAGACTGATCCATGGAGTATGCCACTCGCTTTGGGTATGCTGCTTGAGGTGGCTTCCCCTGTTTTTATTAGGTGGGTTCTATCAGTGAGCCAGTATGCTACCCATCTGGTAATATATGGATTGATTCGTAGTTAAGAGAGTTTATCTACTATGCTTGAGTGGGGAATAGTGTCGAAGGCATTGGCCAGGTCAAGGTAGGTGGTGTGCACCGTCTTCCCCTCATCCATGGCTTTGGTGACTGTCTCAAAGAAATCGACCAGATTTAACAGACATGACCTCCCCTTGAAAAAGCCAAACTGTGGGGTTGAGTGTTTGTAGGTTGCCAATGTCTCTGTTAATAAGGTCCATGATAATCCGTTCCATGGCCTTGCAGATCAGGCTAGTTAGGCTGATGGGACTATAATTTCCTGGATCAGTGGACGCTCCACCTTTGTGTAAAGGAATGACAGTGGCTGTCCTCCACTCTGCTGGGACAAAGCCGGTGCTCAGGCATTGGTTGAATAGGGTGCCTACTGGTGCTGCAAGTTCATGCCTGAGTTCATGTAGGATGAGCCTGGGATGTTATCCGATCCCATGGAGGCTGTATTTTTTGCCTTTGAGAGAGCAGTGATGACCTGTTGCTTAGAGATACGTGGTGGGGGGCAGGTACTGGGGATGTCCTGATTTACTTATGGTGACAGAGGGGAGAAGTTTTTGCTGAATCTGTCAGCCAGTAGATTGGCTATATCTACAGCATTTATGTATGTGGTGTCCTTGACCACCAGTTCTGAACAGATATGGGTGCTTCATTTGAGATTGCAGACATATGTGAAGAAGGCCTTATGACTGTCTCTAGTAGATGTGGCCAATTTGGACTTGAAGTTGGCGTTAGAGGATTTCACTAATGCTCTTATTTGGTTGCTCAAGCTAAGGAGAGATTGTTTCCAATTGGGCACCTGCTCCTTTTTGGTCGTGGACAGCAATTTTTTTTCCTTTTGTTATATAGTTTATTTATTGCAGATGTCCACCAGACAGATTTACTCTTCCTTGCGAAGGATGATTTTGTCCTGTCAGGTATTCCTGATTCCATGCATCTGTATAAATGCTCGTGTAGTACTTTGCTGTAGATGTGGACATTGGTGCCAGTTCCTACAGTGGGGGAGGGGGTTGTGAAGCTGTTTATACCATCCCTCATGAGGTTGTAATTAGCTTTGGAGAAGTTTTTTGTTTGACCCTAGCTACAGGGGGGTCAGGGGAGATGATGGCTTCGAAAATGACCCCTTTATGGTCAGATTTTACCAGGGAGGATGATACCGTAGGGTTGCTGCAGTGGTTTCTCATGTTGGTTAATACCAAGTCCAAGATATTATCACCTCTTGTGGGGGTATCGACTAGCTGTTCCAAGGCATTTGCATTGATAAAATTGAGAAATCTCGATTTTATCTTTTTCTGAAACTATAACTTAAATGAAATTAATTATTTCAGTGGAAAAAGAATGAAATCCCAGTCTCCCAGTAGTAGTATGATTTATTGCAAAACAATTTCCCTCAGCTTGAAACTGATCCTCCAGTTTTATCAGCTTTAAACGGGATTTTCTTAACAGCCTGCAGTATGCCTGACAGCCATTTTCCTGCTCCTAAAATGTCTTATAGGTTATACAGCAAATATGTGTTTTTTTCTAATCCCAAATCATAGGTTCATAGGTTAGGACTAGTCTAACTGCCCTTGCGAGCCATTTTAAGCCTAGCCAATTATCCCTTGTGAGACTCAAACCTTGCACCTTGTGTTTGTAAGGCAAACACCTTAACCATTAGGCCACCCTCCCAACTAAATTTCTGCCTTTGACTAGCACTTGAACACAAGATTTTCAGCAATCCATGCTGATGTCACTGCACCTCGACCATGAAGGAGCTACTACATAGCTATGAATTTAGTTGTGCCTTAATAGTTCAGTACTAAGCTAACTGCTCTTGTAGGCCATTTTAAGCCTAGCCAATTATCCCTTGTGAGGATCAAACCCTGCACCTTGTGGTTATAAGGCAAACACCTTAGCCATTGAGCCACCCTCCCAACCAAGAGTCTACATTTATTTCTTTATCAAAACCATGTACTGCCAAGCATATTGTGAATGTTAGCCCCATTCCGTCTAGCCAATTATCCCTTGTGAGGATCAAACCCTGCACCTTGTGGTTATAAGGCAAACACCTTAGCCATTGAGCCACCCTCCCAACCAAGAGTCTATATTTATTTCTTTATCAAAACCATGTACTGCCAAGCATATTGTGAATGTTAGCCCCATTCCGTCTGACCAGGATAGGAAAGCTCTTGGTAGATTTAGGAAGAAAGTTTATTCTCCTACTTTAACTTTCAGAATTTTAAACTGCCAGGCTCAAATGTAAACATTTTTATTGGCTTTTTTTGAGAACATAAGAAACTGTTAACTTTCCTTCTTCAGAGTTTAAAACTTCTCTGAATTCCTTAGTAGTTTCTGCTTCTCAAGTAACCAAACAGTCTAAAGTGCTCCTATCATGATTCTGCTGGTGCTGCATCCAGAGATACTGCTACTGAATCAGGCATGAGATGATTTGCTTCAGAACTTACCAGAAGATTTTTAAGTTTTTCCCTTGACAAAGATATATTGTCTTGCTCTTCTGCTGCTGAGGTGCTTAAAAGATTTGATGAAGGAAGAAAGTTGATTTGAGGGGTTACCCATAACTTTCAGTCCTCCAGTTCAAAATTCATTAAGAGCCTTCTTTCCAGTTCAGGACTCTTTTGCAACAAACAAAACAAACAGAATTTTAAAAATCAATGGCAAGGTGGCTGAAAAAAACTCCAGAAAAGAATAAGAGAGGAGCATCCCAGAACCAAGGACAGTCCAAACGTCAGAAAGACTACTTACTCTTTGAATTCCATCACCCCCCCCCCCCCCCATCCTGGCAGTCCCCTAAATGCAGCCCTCAGTGTTTAGGTATACATTTTCTCAGTGGCATCAGATAATCTTAGACAAATGGGTTCTGAGAATAATTCAACAAAGGTACAGATGGCACTGGGAGTCTGTTTATATTTTAGGGGACTCCTTCTCATTGCTCAGACCAAGCTTTTCTGTTCTCTCCAGTTTTGGAACAAATGTTTTCTCAAGGGAGTCATAGAATTAGCGCCCTCAGGTCAGACAGGGAAAGGATTTTATTCAAAGATTGTTCTGGTGCCAAAGAAGAAAGGAACTTTCAGTCCTAGACCTCTCTTTTTCCCACCTTGTTTGTCGCAGTCCCAAAGTTCAAGATGTTATCCCTCCAAAGTCTGTTACCTCTCATTCTTCTTTTCAATTTTTTGGTAACATTAGACCAGTGATGGCAAACCTTTTGAGTTTGGCTTGTCAAAAGCTCCCAGCACAAAATAATTCAGTGCACTTCACATGAGCAACGAATGCAAAAGCAGTATCTTTGGTAACTCAGCTGTTGGTGATCTCTGGCATGTCACCCAAAACATCGTGGCATGCGTCATCTTTGACACGTGTCACAGGTTCATCATCACTGCATTAGACTTAAAAGATGTTTTTCATTACATGCCAAGTTACAGAGAATTCAGACTTTTTTAAAGATTTTTTTGTATCTGGCTTATATCAGTTCTCTGTCTTTATTTACCTACTGCACCATTCATGTTTACAAACTGTTTGGCACCAGTAATTGCTCACTGCAGACTACATGGCCTTCACATTTTTCCTTATTTGGATGATTGTCTTATTTTTGCAGTCTCTTTTTCCAAATGTCAAGATTCTGTGACACATCAATGAACTCCTTCTCAGCTGGTGTTTTCAGGTGAATTTACAGAAATAATTTCTCATTCCTTTTCAGTGAATATTTTTTCTGGTATGTCTTTTGGATATATCCTCAGGAAGGGTATTTTTTTCATCTGGACAAAGAACTGTATAATGAAAAGCTCATAATCTTTTCCTTCCAGTCCCTGACATCTACCAGGGAGTATCTCAGGATTCTGGGTTTCATGGCATCTATGATTATCATGATTCCATTGACAGGACATCACATGAGAAATATTCAGTGGTACTTCAGTTCAGTCTTTTCCTAACATCAACACTCTTTTATCTTTTTAGTTCCTAGTGCTGGTGCTGGGATATGTAAGAAGGGAGTTTCTGTGGTGGGTAGACAAGTTGTCTCTCAATCCAGGTCTCCCTTTTTCCCTTCCTTCTCTTTCTCAGCATGTCACAAAAGATGCCACAGACTTTGCTTGGGGAGCTGTATCCAAATGGTTAAAATGCAGAGTCTGTGGAACAGGCAGGACAGACAAAAGCACATAAATATGAATAAGATGATGGCAGTAACATGCTTCAAAAACATAAATCATCTTTGATCTCCAAAACCTCTGCAAGTAATTACAGGCAACACTACAGTGATGTGGTATATAAACAAACAGGGGGATACCAGATCTTACTCCCTTTGCAGACTTGTCATGATAGCCTAGGATTTAGCAGCTCAGCCCAAATTGACCTTCCAGGCGTTATGCATTCTATCAGAGCAAATCATTATTGCATATAAGTTGAGGAAGATGAGGACAGACACTCACAAATGAAAACTGCTCCCAGGAGTCTTCCAGGAATTGATACAACTCTGCAGAACTCTTCAATAGATTTGTTTGCCTCCATTCAAATCAGACTGCTAAAGAAATTCTGCTCCTGGATTCCTTGTAGTCAGATGTGAAAGACAGATGCTTTGTGTTTCCAGTGGACAGGAAAGTTCCACTCTTACAACTGATATACAGGGTTCATCTAAAGATGCAGAAGGACTCCTCAACAATAATTGTGGTGACTCTATTTTGGCTCAAGAAACAGTGTTTCTTCCTTATTTTTAAAATGGTCAAGGGCAATTACCAGAGGCTTCCCCATAGGTTGGATTTACTCCCACAAGGAAGGGGTTGTTTGATATACCCCATCCTGAAAATCCTCCATGTGACTGCCTGGATGTTTGAGTTATAATACCTTTTAAGCATATATATATATTTTTGAGGACATACAGTAGATACTAATGGAGGGTAAAAATCCTGCTACTAGAAACTCATATATCGAGTAAGTGGTAAAGATTTTCTAGTTGATGCCATACTAAGAACCAGGACCCTTTTAAAGCCTGGATGCCTGTGGTCTAGATTTTTTATATGAGCTTTTATCCTGTGACCTTCCTTACTTTTCTATCAAGATTCATCTTTCGGTCATCTCTGCTTGTCTCCACTTAGAGATCCCTTTCTACCCTACCTCAGGTAAAACAGTTTTTGAAAGGGGGTTTATGTATCCGTCCACCTAGAAAATAAGATCCATGGGATCTTAACTTTGTGCTTTAAAACATTGAACTTTTTCCATTTGAACCAGCTCATCAGGCTGATTTCAGCTTCTTAATTTGGAAAACAGTGTTGCTTATTGCTCTGACTTCAGCAAGAAGAGTATCTGCGTTACAGATTCTTATGGTAACTCAACCCTATCTATTTTTTTTCACAAGGACAAAGTGTGCTTGACAAGAAATCATTCCTTTATGCCTGAAGTGGTTTCAGAGCTTACTTTGAATCAAACCATTAATCTCTCTGTATTCTTTCTAGAACCTAAAAACAAGGGAGTTGGTTAAGGTGTTTACCTTGCAGACACAAGGTGCAGGGTTTGATTCTCACATGGGTTAAATGGCTAGGCTTAAAATGGCCCACAAGGGCAGTTAGTCTAGTACTAACCTATGAGTAAACCTTTTGCATATATGGGATGTTCACAGGCAGTTCAACTGCTACTTGGACAGAACAAAATCCTTCAGGAAAGCTGATCAGCTATTTATTTCCTATGAAAGTAAGAAAAAAGTTCAACCAGTGTCAAAGCAATTTCTAGATGGATGTCTTATGCTTTTTTTTCTTCTATTACCATTTAATAACTCACTTCCAGATAGGGTCAGGGTTCACTTTACCTGGTCTTTGGCTTCTTCTGTGACTTTTTGGAAAACTGTGGACTCTAAAAGATCCTAGAAGCAGCAGTTTGATTCTCTGCATGTATGTTTATAACATAGTACAAACTGGATTCTTTTTACAGTTGTCATAATGGTTAAGGTCTTCGCCTCCCATGCTTAAGGTACACGGTTCAATACTGATCTCCGGTCAATGCCTGTTTGAAGTTTGCATGTTTTCCCTGGTTTCTCCCACCTCTGAACAACATGATGAGTATTTCCATCTTAAACTCACTCAAGAAGGGAGCTGTGAGCAGCAGCACAGGCTCTAGATGTTGCCCTGTTATGGGAAGAGTTGTATAGACCAACCACTTTCAGCATCTACTGCGGTGTGCAGTATCCTCAAGATACGTGAACATGGATCACAGACTGCGCTGTGACAGGGCTAGCCATTCAACTGTGTAAAAATATGGCTCTAGGTGATTCAATCATGTTGACTAATATCACCAAATGGGTATGGGTATTTGCCAGTGAAAAATTGGTTGAGAACTTGGTGTACTCCGACCTACACCAGGGACCCATATTAACAGTGGGAGGGGTGTATATGCCCCTTTTGGCCAGTGTGTGCCTGCCATAAAGCCCAGCAGCCCTGGGTCAACAAGTTACTATCAGGCCAGTGTCCAGTTGCCCAGTCTGGGTTACTTGGGATAGCTCTGTTGAGTGAAAGGTGGAGGTAAAACCAATCAACCTGCCAAACATGAACTAAGAATTACTGCACTCAGTTTAGGTTCACTGACAGGATGGAGCTTAAAAGTGGATGACATGATGGTAAGGAGGAGGCTGGATATCCTATGTAGCCATGAGACAAGATGGAAGGGCAGTGCAGCAAAGCCACTTGGCTTGGGATCCAGAGTGTACTGTTCAGGAGGAAGACAGGCTAGAAATGGTGTGGAAATTTTGGTATGGGAGAGGCCTCAAAAGGCAGTGAGGGATGTCATCAGAAGAGTGACAGACTCATGGCTGTCAGACTCTAACCTAATGATAGGGAAGTATTCATAATCTCAGCCTATGCCTCATAGCAGGGTTGTGATAGTGAAGAAAAGAACCATCATTTGCAGGACCTACTAAATAAAGCAGGAAAACATGAATTGGTGTTGATAATGGATGACCTGAATGCACATATCAGGACAGACAGAACAGAATATTAAGACTACCTGGGTCCATATGGGTGGGACAACAGAAATAAAGAAGGAGAGGTAATTCTAGACTTCTGTCTGGCAAACGCCTTGATAGTAGCCAATACATGGTTCAGAAAGAGAGATGGTCACAAGATCAGGTGCAAGACTGGTCAACATACAACTCAGGTAGACTTAAGTAGGTAGAGTTGAAGAAGAATGGCATTGCCTCAAAACAGCATGTGTGAGGACTACAGAACAGATATGTGGCTGAGCTAGTTATGGAAATAAGATATATAAGGAAAGCTGGTGGTAAAATGCAGAAGTCCAGGAAGTCATCAAAAGAAAGAAGGAGTTCAGGAAAAAGTTAGAGATAGAAAAGAGGGACCATGCTAGAAAGGAATACTGGTTGGCTAACAAAGAGGCTAAGAAAGGAGTTGCAATAGCAAAGAACAGGCATCAGAGACACTCTATCAACTTATGGAAACTCAGTACATGGTACAAAGAAACTATATCAGGTTGCCAGGGCTGGCCTTTGATCAATTGGTGCCCTAGGAAAAAGGGTTCCACAGTGCCCCCCAACCCATACCACCCAGTGCCCCCATCCTGGTTTTCCTCCACCATCCAGATTACTTTTTTTTCTTCCTTTTTCTCCCAGATTGTCTTACTCTTCAGTTTTTCTAGCATCCATTCAGCATTTTTAAAGAAATTATTCTGATGTTGTCAATCTTCATTTTATCCTTAACATATGGATTTAATTCCGATAGTGGAACCGCCATTACTGCAGGTCGTGCAGGCCAAAAACTCTCAAGCTTCTTCCTTACCCACAATCCGCCTGTCCCATTTACCTCATATCTCATTTGCTGCTTTTCCAGACATATGCATTCACCTCAGCTCTTGAACTAAGTCTATTTTATTAATAATTTGTGTTTAAAATGTCTTGTCACACTATGTCCTTATAATTGTTTTATTTTTCTTGTCATACTCTGGTGTACTTTTGCTATCTTTTGACTCTTTCCCATACACTTTTGTGTATTCTTGTTGTCATTGTTGATAGTTTCCCCCTCTCTTCCCATACACTTCCCCTTTCTCTCTTTTCTCAAAAAAAAAAAAAAAAAAAAAAAAAAAGAAAAAAAAAGCATTTATATTTTTCTCACTTTTCTTCTACTGCTGTTGTAGTGTATAGAGAGTGTACTTTACTGTCCGGTCATTATGGCTGACAAACCTAAAGGGCCTGCTGGTTTTAAAAAGTGCAAAAAGTGTGGCCACAGAATTCCCATTTCAGACACTCATCTTTTATGTGTCTATTGCTTAGGGTCATTTATCTACAAGAGGATTGCAGCATTTGTCACAGCTTTAGCCACAGAGCTCTCGTCGAGAGTGAAAATAAATTAATCCTAAAGGGCTCAATATCATCAGCCTTTGGGGAAGCCATATCTGCTGCAAAGAGTAAATATGATATTTCTTTCCCTTCCAGTTCTTCATCTTTAGAAAAGTCTAAAAAGAGAAGCTTGTCAGTTCCATCTTCCCCTTCAAAACCAACTCACAAAAAACAAATCATTGGCTCCACTAAGCACTTTGGATCCAATGGAAGGTCAGCCTAAGTCTTTGGTGCATGAGAAGATTTTATAGGTACCGAGAACTGTTATGGGTCCTAAAATGCTGACCAGAGCTTTGACACAACATGAGAGTCATATTTTGACTCAGGACACCTTATCACCGATACCGACTACATTGGCACAGACAGCTCAACTACCTTATTTGCCGAGAGTGGTCTACGCACCTTCTATCGATACTTTTGCTGGTGAATTGCCCAAGGTCTTTTTACAGAGACCAAAATCTCCTTCTAAAACCTGTATCCATTCCACCAAAAGTCTCACTGAGTTTGATGTGGAGAGACAAGTGAATAAGATTCTGTGGGTGAGAGGATTTATAGGACTACCCTCGGCTCTGACCCCTTTGGGTCTCGGAACCGATTCAATTTCTACCCCTGTCGCTACTCATCCTGTGACCTCCTCTGAGGTTTTAGAGATGTCAGCTCCAAGCCTTCCAGCACCAACTGTTTCAGTTTTGGAGATGTCGCTCCCTTCTGAAATGGTTATTTCCCTGAGTTCTTAAGCTCTGTTGGATCTGGAAACCTCCTGGGGCCACATCTGTCCCTTAAGCTCTGATGAGCCTGGTTTGATTCCAGTTTTTTCAAAGCCATCTCTACACCTTGGAGCTTTGGCACAGTGCAGCTCAACACCAGATTCTACTTCGGGGGCTGTCTCATCAGAACAGGGAGTGACCATGGTTCCAAGGCAGTCTTTCTCAGTTTGGGTTCCCTTCCATGTTTGGGGGGCAACCTTTGAGGCAATTGAGAGGGCTTTGTCCACAGTGGTCACTCAGTCAGTTTCATTCTCCTTGGAGCACATTCCATCCTCATGCTCTCTTATTTCACCTGTTTCTCTGCTGAGGCAGTGAGTACTGAATCCGCAGGATCCACAGATTCATGTTCTGTCCTCTTCTGATATCTCTCCAGACCATCCCCCTGAGGAGGTTCCTCAGAAGAGAAAGTGCAAGAGGAAGCACTTAGTTTTCCCACAAGAATTGGTCACAGAAGACACAGATTTTGATGAAGGGGCAGGGTCCCCAAGGTCACCCCTGGTGATGTCTCCTTTGAAGACATCCTGGAAATTTTAAAACAGAGGGGTGACTGGAAGTCCCAGAATTCTTCCTTGAAGGAGTCAGTATACCTGCAGACTTTTGGTACTTGCCTGTCTGCCTCTTGGGTGACTCCATCTGCTGAGGAGCTCATTCAGTTGATCTCGTAGTGGGTGTGGAAGGCACCAGACACCATTGAACCTATTCCCAAGAGACCAGACAAAATTTTATCTGCCCCTAAGGACAAGCAATTCTGGGCTAAAGGTCTACGGAAGATGCCATGGTTGTGGTGGCTGCCAATAAAAAGGAACTGACTGATGAAAGTTCCTCTGTCCATTCTCCCAGTAGAGAGTCCCAGTCAATGGATAGGTTTGGCAAGCGGGTTTATGCTTCATTGACCTTCACTTTATGTTTCTTTGAATTTCCTGGCATATTTTAACAGACTCCAGAGGGACCTGATCAAGGAATTGTCAGATACCCTCCTAGGAGCTGTTACTGAGGGAGTCCAAGACAAGGTTGCTTCCCAGTTAGCCACCCTGGAGTCCGTGTCAAATTTGTCCATGAGGCTTATTGCCCATCCAGCTGAAGGGACTACCTGAGTGGCAGGTTCAGGCGTAGCCATAAGGAGACATGTCTGGATGTGCTTTTGTGACTTTGTGGAACCATTTAAGCCTTCATTCGTCAATGCTTCCTTTGACATATCTTCAGTTAGAGAGACTTTATCCAGGTGTGAAAAGGATGGTAAAATCCTTTCTGCAGTGGGCGTATGTTTTTCTACTCACCAAAGATCCTTTTCCAGGAATGAGAGGAGCAGTGGAAAAATGGGGTTCAGGAAATCCCAAGGGCCTTTCCAGGACACACATCTTACCAATTCTCCCGGGGGCTGAGGGAGGAACTACAATGGAAGACACCATCCACATGGCAGAGGTGGTCCACAGAATCAGGGCTTTAGGGACTCCTTTCCAAATAAGCCCTTTCAGTGTTCCCGAAGTGAAGCCCAAGTGTCTTCTTCTGGAGGCAGTTGGGGGATGCTTGCCCTTGCTCCAAAGTGCCAGGCAAAACATTACGACAGATTCTTGGGTGGAATAGATCATATCCAGAGGTTATACCGTACCCTTTTTCAATCCACCCCCATTAGAAAGAACATCCCCAATGTTCCACCCAATCGGAGGGAACCAGCAGTTCTAGAAATTCAAAAGCATCTAGACAAAAGAGTTAGCCATGAAGTCCCACCAGGCCAGAGAGGATCCGGAATTTACTCAAGATTCATTTCAATGCCAAAACAGACAGGGGACTAGCGGCCAGTTTTGGATCTCAGTGTGCTAAACCAATCTGTTCACCAAACAAAATTCCGGATGGTCATGGTACAGTTCATTCTTCCGTTTTTGAGAAAGGATGATTGGATGTGCTCAATAGATCTTCAGGATGCATATTACCACATAAAAATGGACAAATGCTCCAGAAGATTCCTCCGCTTCTGGCTGGGAGCCAGTCATTGCCAATTCAGAGCACTGCCCTTTGGCCTCACCACAGCCCCAAGGGTGTTCACCAAATGTATAGCAGTATCAGAAACTCACTTGAGACTGCAGGGATTCTGGGCATTTCCATACTTGGATGACTGGCTCATTACTACTCTGACCAAGCATCGATTGACAGAGGCAAGGGATTACATTCTCAAAACCTGTGTGTACCTAGGAATAATTGTAAATCATGAAAAAACCCAACTGACTCCAACTCATTTTATAGGGGCAGTACTGAATATGACTTCAACTGTGGCATCCCTTCCTCCAGTGAGACTTCAGAAAATTATAACTCAGGTTCAGAAGATAATCAACAGAAAGAATGTATCTGCTCGACTAATCTTACAGGCTCTAGGGTCAATGGCAGCAACAATAACTCTAGTTCCCCTAGCCAGATTTCACATGAAAATTCTACAATGGCTACTGTCATCTCAATGGTCCTTGCAATAGCAATCCATGTTGGATGAGATTCTAATCACAAATCTTTGCAGGAAAGCTCTAGCTTGGTGGATTCATTCTAAAGAAATCGTCCTGGGCTGCCCTTTCATCCTTCCAGAGCCCAAGGCCATTGTGACCACGGAGGTTTCCCAGATGGGCTGGGGGGCATTTTCTGGGCAAGACTGTCCAAGACACTTGGTCCCCCTTAGAGGCCAACTTGCATATCATTGCTCTGGAATTAACAGCAGTGCTTTTAGCATTGCAAGTCTTTCAATCAGCTCTTCCTCTGGGAACAATTGCAATCTAAACAGACATTATGTCAGTAGTTTGGTACATCAACAAACAGGGAGGAACCAAGTCTCATCCCCTTTGTTGAGAAGCACTCAGAGTGTGGCAGTGGGTGATCTCTTCCACCGATTTTCTGACAGTGATGCACATTCCGGGGAGTTCCAATGTGATAGCAGACAAATTGAGCATATGTATTTTTCAGCCTCATGAGTGGTCTCTCAATCCAACAGTGGAGGAAAGGATTTTCCATCAATGGGGCCAGCCTTGCTGCAACCTGCTCACCTCTCCCCTAAACAAAAACTGCAGCAGCTACTTTTCCCTAATCCCCTCCAGGGAAGTCACCAAGAGACACTCTTCTCTACACTTGGCTCCCAGACTACTATATGTGTTTCGCCTGATACTTCTAATTCCAGAATTCTTACAGAAAACACTCAGACTGAAGAGCAAAGTAATCTTCATTACACCTTAATGGCCTCGACAGATATAGTTCCCCTTTCTTTGGACTTATCTGATTCAACGACCTTGGACCTCTGACCCAGATCCAGACTTTCTGTCATATCCAGATGGACTAGTTCATCCAGACATTCTGAATCTCAAACTAACAGCATGGTTCCTCCAGTTCCACTAGTTGCCAGGCATCTTAACCTCTCTTCCTCAGTTCTCAAACTTCTCTTAGATTCTTATAAGCCTTCCACCCGGAGACTACACTCTAGCAAATGGAAGAGATTTACCATTTGGGCTTGTGAAAAAGAGACTGACCCATTCTCTACTTCTACTGAAAATATGTTAGACTTGTTAGCCTCTCATTTCAATGCAGGAGCTTCCCCTTCTACCATCAGAATTCAACTAGCAGCAATTTCAGACTTCCATGATGGTTTGGAAGAATGTTCCTTGGCGTCTCATAAACTTTGTAAGGCATTTTTAAAAGGGACACTATTGCTAAAACCCCGTTTCCTCCTTGGGACCTGAGCCTAGTGTTGCAAACCGTCATATCTCCTCCCTTTGAACCATCTGCAGACTGTCATTTAAAGTTTTTGTCCTTGAAAACATTACTTTTGGTGGCAATAACTTCTGCTAGAAGAATTTCAGAAATTCAGGCCATATCATGTAAACCCTTATCTCATTTTTCAAAAGATAGAGTTACCTTATGAACAAATCCCAGCTTTGTACCTAAAGTGGTATCAGAGTCTAATTATCAATCAGTGTATTAATTTGCTGGTATTCTTTCCAAACTTTTCAAATAGAGGTGACTACCAACTGCTGTATTCTTTCACCCTCTAACCCTCCCTCAGGGGTCCACTCTCTATACAGTAATCCTTTGTCCCAGTATACAGATTCCCCTTTTCCTTGAGAGGTGTGTTTGGGGATCCCTGCAGTTGTCCTGATAGGGAATGATTTTGATAATGCAGTACCTTGTGTGCATGCAGTTACACACAGTCAGGCTTGGAGATAGGCATGTGGGTCTGGTATCCTGGGGGAGACCCAGACAGACTGCAGACTTGAAACCAGGACTGGTGTGGTGGGTGCTTCAGGGAGGGAGCTACCCAGTAGCAGTGAGACTGAAGGTGAGCCAGAGCTGCGTGTGGGTACTGATGCTCCCTTGGGCAGAGTGACTCTAAGGGCAGAGGTGAGTAGTAGTACCCAGGCTGACAGTGAGGCACCACTGTCAGCAGATACCAGACTTCCTGTGGAAGGGGAGCTGGAAAAACTCACAAAGGTAGAGTTGAGACAGGCTCAGCTCTTGGACCCTACACTAAGAGGCTTGAGGGAGGTAGCTAGGGAGTCACCTGATTCTCAAGGAAAGGGGAGAGTCTGTAAACTGGAACAAAGGGTTACTGTATAGAGAGTGGACCCCTGAGGGAGGGCTAGAGGGTGAGGTAATACAGCAGTTGGTAGTGCCTAGAGCCTACCATCTGGCATGTCTAGCCATATTCCATGACATTCCTTTCTGAAGGTCATATGGGCATAAAATATACCAAGAGATATATTATGCAGAACTTTTATTGGCCTGAGATTGCAAGGGATGTAACAGGGTACTGCAGGACTCGTGAGCAGTGCCAAAAAGTAGGCAAGGTCAAAGCTCCTTTGATGCCTTTGCCTGTGATTAACGAGCTATTTCAGAGGGAAGCTATGGATATTTTTTGGCCTCTGAGTACCCCAAGTTCCACAGGGAAGAAGTATACCCTGGTCTTAGTATATTATGCTACTGGATACCCTGAGGCAGTGGCTCTGTCATCCATTGAGGCAGACAAGGTGGCAAATGCTTTGTTAGAGATTTTCAGCAGGTTAGGTTTCCTGAGAGAAATTCTGACTGACAGAGGTGCCAATTTCATGTCAGACCTGCTGGCTTGTCTGTGGAAGCGCTGTGGGGTGAAGCACCTAAAGACCACCCCTACCATCCCCAGACTAATGGTCTTGTGGAGAGGTTAAAGTCTATACTAAAGACCATGCTATGGACATTTACAGACTAGTTTAAGAGAGCGTGGGACACATATTTGCCCCATCTGTTGTTTGCTTACGGAGAGGTACTCCAGGAATCTATAGGTTTTTCACTCTTTCAGTTGCTGTATAGTTGTAGGGTGAGGGGGCCTTTAGATTTGATTCATGATGAGTGAGAATGTGAGTGTGAATCCCACAATGAGTCTGTTATGACATATGTCTTAAACCTCAGGACAAAGTGCAGGGAGCTCATGGGCTTGGCCCTAGAGAACTTGGCAGGGGTCCAACAGCAGAAAAATGTCTGGTGTGACAGGAATGTTTGAGCTAAGAGTATACTGTGGGACAGCAGGTTGTGGTTCTCATTCCTGTCAGATACAATAAGGTGCATACAGCTTGGGAGGGACCCTTCAAAGTGGTATGGAAGGTCAGTGATATTAACTACATGGTAGATCTGCTAGGCAGGAGCCAGAGGCATATGATATGACAGGGCAGTACTGTAGTGGGGTCAGCAATGCCAGTGCAGATGGGTTCTCAAGACAGGGCATGGGTTAAGGTATTCCCAGATAGGCTCATTTGTGTCAAGCAGTGTTTCTCAAGGATCACTTGAAAAACTAGATTGAGTCTTCAAGGGGGGGGGTGACGATGTGAGATATTGCCATCTATGCCAGGAGAAGTAGGGCAGTGGATGTGTAACATATGCCAGCACAGTTAGCTGGAATTTAGTAAAGAATTATATGTTGTTTGAATATCAAACTGATTTATACAGATGCTTCTTTTGAAAATGTATTTGTGAAGATGCTTGTGTCAAAAATATGCCGAACAGCAGGTCCTGGCTACATTGTAATTGAATTAAATCTATATATGTTAATAGAGGATACTGGAAGAGAAGAGGTTAGGCTCAGCTCCAGCTAAATTTGGAAAATAGTAAGAAATTTAATTACTGGGATTAGGCCATAAAGATTTTATTTCACAGTTTTGAATGAAGCCAGAGACACAGTGTCTGTAAGAAGCATGGTTTGTTAGTCTCTGTAGGAGGTGTACAAGTTTGTAATTGTTTTATGACTTCCAGAAGATGCACCAGATCTGAGCAATGCTCATGTGTGTGTATTGTTGACATGTAGTGCTAAAACCTGGCAGTTTCTACCAAATGATCATATGTATGTGATAGCACTCTGTACAGAAATAATGTTTTAATATTAGGTGAGGCAGAAGTCTCTGTTTCCTAGAACATGACAATAGAAGGATCCCTCACCTACTTAATCTTGCCTTGCTCTATAAAGATCAGTCAGGGAAATATAGTGAGAATAGTTAAGTATTGTTCTTTTCTGTAGCTTTGTGAATCTTTCCACCTGTGTTATTTTTAATATTACCTGTGATGGAAACTCTGGTGTTTACTGTAACTAGGTATTTTGGATTTTCATGTTCTTCTATAATTTATTATTAAATATAAACTTTTTATTGCGGCTGGTCCTTTATAAAATATTTTAACCTGTGAGAGTACTTATATCTGTTGGGTGACACTGTGGCCACTCCTGAAGTCTGGCTATTTGGTCAACATTACCATTTGTATTAATATTAATTTCATTCAGTATGATTAAGTACCCTTGTAAGACTCTTAGGTAGCTGGCTTTGTAGTGTCTGGCGGCAGTGATAACTACATCATAGTCTGAGCAGAAGGGGGCACAGCAGTTAAATCTGTGCCAGCCTTTCCCGTGTGTGTGTGTGTGTGTGTGTGTGTGTGTGTGTGTGTGTGTGTGTGTGTGTGTGTGTGTGCGCCTGTGTGTATGTGAAAATCAAATCTCACATTGTGTGTGTGTGTGTGTGTGTGTGTGTGTGTGTGTGTGTGTGTGTGTGTGTGTGTGTGTGTGTGTGTGTGTGTGAACTACTTGGAGCATGGATGCAAAGCACTGGTTTCAGAGAAAGGGTGCTGGAGGACTTGGCTTGGACACTCAGCTGAGGATTTAAACCTATAGCTGTGCTATTGGGGATCCTTATTGAGACCCTGGAGGCAGACAGATATAAAGAAATCTAGACCCCTGGCTGACTGTGTTCCCTGTGTGCTATTAAGGGAAACTGTGTTTGATGCAGAGAGGTATACATCTGAAAATACTGATGTATCCATTTGTATTCCAAGTGAATGTCCCTCTCCAGTGTCAGTGGTGAGGATTCAGGCTCCTTGAATGGTGGTCCAGAGTGGGGACATCATATATCCATACAGCTTAGGCTTCTGCACCAGTGATCTAATGTTGAATATACTACAGTTGTATAATTAAAATTACCATAAGAGTAAATGTTCTAATAGATCCCTGTTACAGTAGCCACAATTTCCCTCCCACCTTTTCCTATGTGAGCCACTGCTTATTTGTATATACATTTTGCGTGTGTGTGTGTGTGTGTGTGTGTGTGTGTGTGTGTGTGTGTGTGTGTGTGCTTGTGTGTGGTTGTGTGTGGTTGTGTGTGTGCGTGTGTGTGTGTGTGTGTGCGCGCGTGCGCGTGCGTGTGTGCGTGTGTCTGTGTGTGTGTTTCATATATAGATGTTTAAATTTCTTTTCCTAGCATTTATCTATTTTTTTGGGGTTGTAGCATCACCTCTGCAAACAAGAATGCTTGAACAATTTGGCGACCTAACCACTGCCTTTATGGAGCTCTCCTCAAACACCATGATGGTTAGGGCACATAGAAGGTTACCTGAAACTTTGAAAAATGGTTGGTGGTCATATCCTTGGCTGGATATAACCAGTGCAGCTTAGCTGCAACAGTAATCTATTAGAGCATCTACTGTTATGCTAAGTTTAATTATATAACTGTACTTTTTTTCATAATTCTCATCTGAAGGAAGCATACGCAGGACAAGGGTTGCAAGTTACACATTTACATTTAGAAGGCAAACTGGAAAGGATAAACTTAAAAATCTCACAGTAATAACACACTCATATGAAATGGCTGATGATAGTATACCTACCAAGTTTGTATGTTATTCCATTATCAACTATAAAAATCAATCTACTTCCCAATCAAGGAAAATTCCAGTATCTGTGTGTATGTTTTTTGAGTGTGGTATTAGGAGGTGAAAGGTCTGCTGACAGCAACAACATATAGGTGTGGAACATGTTACATCTTTGATTATAATAATGCCCCTTGGTTTTCATTCATTCTCTGATTTACCATTGTATCCAGTTCATGTTCATGGGGGGGGGGGGGCAGTTCTTGTATTGGTACTCACTGAGTCCAGCTCAAAGCAGCAGTTAGAGAAATGAGACACATGGAGGATATGCAGACTTTACACAGTCATTATTTCCACCAACAACTGAAATGGAGAATCAAGTACTGTGAATCAGCAATGCTAACCACTTTTTTGTGCATCTCATAAAAAAGTGATGATCATGGAAAAAAAGGAAAACCAGCTGTACAATAAACATTCATGATCTATGATTATGATTAATTTAAAGTTTGACTAAGCAAGCATTTCAGGTTTCACAGTTTCTTAGCTTTCATCCCAATCTTTTGATCACAAATCTTTTTTTAGGGAGGAAAGCTTTCCATTTTATCTTTTCATTTCAAATGTAATTGTCCCTTAATTTGGTGACAAAAGGTACAAAGTTCTGGGTCTGGGAAACTTTTTTTGTCTGTGGTATATTCGTTACCACTCAAGGTTTTGCATAAATAACACGTATATTTCAGTTTTTGATGCTGTCTATATTTCAGTAAAATGTAAATTTGTCCAGTAAAGAGCAATGCACTATATAAACCAAATTGTTTTATTAATGTAATTTCTCAGCATCAGATATTATTGTTGTTATTATTATTATTTAAGTTGTGCTATGTTTATTACGTATCCCCAAGTGAAAAGACATTTTTTGTTTCCAAAGTCACCTTCCTCACTCTAAAGGGTGTAAAACATCTAAGTAACCTTGTTCTGTCTTCAAGCCCACCCAAAAAGACAAACTCAGAATCAATTGTCTCAGATTTACCCAGACTAAGGCACTGACAGAAGAGTCAACACTGGCACTGATTTGTCCCCTAAACTCGAAGATTGCTCCAATTAATAATGAATTAGTACAAATTGGACATCGCTTGCATCTTGCCCTTTTGCTAATCTCTGTAAATAATAGCAGTAATACTGCAATTCCCAAGCAAACAGCAAACTTAGGCACTATATAAAAATCACACTTTCCCAGGGGAAGAAATTTGCAATGCCATTAATTTTTATGGGGCCACAGAGTAAGCATTAAATTTACATTACTTTATAAAAGCTGTCACAGAATATGACCATATAAAATTCAGATTATGCAGGAATCTTTCATTTTAATTACAGAGAGAAAGTGAAAAGAATTTATTAACGATGCAAGGGCAGGAGATGTCTGAAAGTGTATGTGCTGAATTTCATATGGTTCAAAACCTAATGAAGGCTACATGCTGTTCTGTATACTCAGTTCTCCTTTCTGCAAGCTTTTGTTGGTTTAAGTTGATTCCAGTCCTGTATTATATCCACAGCATGCACTACCCTTGACCATTTTAATGACACTTAAACCCATTTCTTGTTTTAGAATCTTCTAGAAAGCATTTTATAAATGTGTTGCCTGTTTATTTATTTAGCTGCTGGTACTGTAACAGACTACATTAATGGTACATTTGCTGCGGATTGTCTTGTTATACTTAGCAGTTTTCATTAGCTCTTCATTCTCAATACTTTGACTGGCTATAGTAACTATACTGTTTTACTTAGGGCTATACAGCTGTAGTACTTGCTCACAATGTACCTGCATAGTTTTTACAAGGATGTCATAAGTCTTGTCTATTTATTTTCCTGTTCTTTTGTTTATTCATTCTCATTTGGTAACAGAACCATGACATTGGACACATTCAGAATGTAACTACAAGTTTAAGAATTCAGAGAGGACAATACACTGAACTGTCTGCTAAAGCATACATGGTTTGACTAGAATTAATGGAAGTGCAATATTTTAACCGATTAAAAGGCTGAAGTAGTTGAAATATGTAAGATTATTCAGCATTTAGATGATGCATTAAATACAGGTAGGATCCATGTGCATCTGCAGAGGAAATCTGTTAAGTGAATTTTTCAGTCCTGTTAAGAAAGGCATGATGTATGTAAGGGATCTGTTACAATAAGTATGTATTTATTTATGGTGTTGTAACTTGGTTGACCACATGAGTTGAAGCCCATTATTTAAAGACTCATGAGCACTATCTGGTTAACTGATTTGCTTAGACTCACAAAGCTGAAAATGAAGACTGAGAGAACCAAAACCTGAACTATAAGTTGGAGCTCTTTAGCAGCACATAGCCTTAACTATTTGATCTAAACTGTCTTGACTTGTGGCTTCACCACTGTTTAAGAAGCCCTTATTTGCAGTAGTGAATTACGGATGGGGATAGAGGAAGGAAGGAATGAAGGAAGGAAGGAAGGAAGGAAGGAAGGAAGGAAGGAAGGAAGGAAGGAAGGAAGGAAGGAAGGAAGGAAGGAGAGAGTAAGCATAAGAGCCTGACATCCAGTAAGGGAAAGATGGTGGTCAGAGCAGGTTATTGGGCAAATCTGAGAAGTATATAGCTGATGCAGCATGTTATGATGTAGAGATAAGCAGTTAACTCTTCAGAGAGTGAGGTGATGATGCTGTTGTGAAGGGGCTAGTAGCACATATCTGTAGACCTTGTTAAGAAGTGCCTGGGGTCTTAATCTGTGTGTTTGGAAAGGGTATATTGTATTAGAATGATACAAACTGTAATGTGTCATGGCTCTGTAAACCACTTTGGCAGGCACTATGAATAAATGGTTATATATAAATCTTAATAGCATTGGTTTCTATCTCACTATTCAGTAAATCCATAAGAGTAACAAAGCTGCCTTTTCAAAATGCATAAAAACATGGAAACCTTATTTGAATCAGTAGATATCACTGGGGTTTTGGTCACAACCTACTCACAATGTTATTCTCTGTAGCCCTTGCTCAACTACTAACAAAATCATTATACATAAAGAACTGTAAGCTGTAGTGTATAATTAACATATTACAAAAATCTGAATGGCAGTATACACTTTTGTATCTTTGCTGTGGTACACATTGATTTTTTTTTTTTACAGTTTCTTCAAATACAGATTACATGAAATGCACAAAATAAATGCAGACTGTATTCTGTTTCCTAGTATCACTTAGAACTGCTGTTCAAAATACAGGATATGAATATTTTGCATGTTGTCCACTTCTATTTTTGTATTAAATTGTGCTCAGAGAAATGCAGAAATTTCACACACTTGACAGCTTCCCTCATACTATGTTTAGCCAAAAAAAATAAATGAAAAATATCATTATAAACCACAAAAAGGCTGCTGGTGAAAACACTTTATTTGCAGTCTACTACTTTTGCAGTGCCATGCTCTCAAGGACTCTAAAACTTAAAAGTCATATTCTATAAATAGACAAATAACCATAGCATCATTTATTTAATATTTATTTATTTCATTTCTTTGTTTACTGGCATAGACTGAATGGAATTCATCCTTTTTCAGTGAAGGCCTGGGAAGAAAAGCTCCATTATTTTACAAAACCTTTAGCATATCAAGTTGAAAACACTTTTACATAGGTTCAATCAAAACAATCATTACACAATTAAAACTTAAAACATTGATTAAACATTAAATTCCTGCAATTAAAATCATTATTAAGACTAAAACTGCTCATAGTATTATCCTTCAGAAATAATTCAGTTTATTTTTTAAGCAACAAACTTTCAATAGCAAACATATGTGTTTCATACATATAAAAACTATTCTAAAACACATGCACATTAAAGTTCTACTTTGTGGTTTACAATAAACTTCTTTCATACTGCCCTGATAGTATACCCTTCAACTGTAAAAACTGGACCACCCTGTGGACTGCATGGTTATTTTGGCATCAGTATCATTTATGTCAGCCTTAGGTACCTAAATCCATTATTAATTTCATTTGTATGTAAGACCTATGTATAGGAACTCTTCTAACTCTTCTAGGGATATGAGTAAGACACATACACACACGCGCGCGCACGCACACACACACACAGACACACACACACACACACACACACACACACACACACACACACGCACACACACACACACACACACACACAAAGAAGAACAACCCATTTTCCAGAGTTCATATGTCTGCCATTGCCTCAAGTTTAATTTATTTCCAAACAGTAAAGCAGTTGTATAAACAGCACAATAAATATTGTCATGAATGTATAACTTTTTCAGTATAGACAAAATATTTATCTCTATTTGAAATAAAATCTAACAAAATGATTGAAAAAAGAGTGGTACTGAGTATTATAGACGGGTTACCAATAGACGTTAATGCACTTTATTAGTAATTGAAGTTAAATGGGATCTTCCTTTGGAGCATGTAGGTTAACAAGGTTTGTCAGGGATAACTGGGCTGTTTTTTTTTCCATATGCCATAGCACCCCCTTGTGTTTTTCTTTTATAGTGCAGCTAAAAGACATTTCTCAGGGCTGCTCTGAGAGAACATTAATTTGCTACTTTGGCATAAGATACAGAATAACAGTAATATGTATCACTGAAATACATTTTTTTATTTATTGTAGTCTCCAGGTCTGTTATAGCTGCAAGAACACCTCTCTTCCATAATATTCACTTTCTCAGTTTCATGCTACAGAGTGGCTACCATTACATTAGGAAAGCTTGATGAAATGCTCAGCAAACACTGATTCAAGGGTATACAGAAACAGGCCAGATGTGCACATGCTCAGCAGAATCAAAGATATACAGAAATAGGCCAGGTGCTGTCTTGCTTCTGTGATGTCATATTGCATGAAACTGGAAACTGTTTTAATGAATAATTCAGCATAGTTTTCAGTTACTGTACGTAGTGTACAGCAGAGGAACTAGGGTAGCCATATTAATCCAAACAGCAATACAAAATGAAACAAACAAACAAACATATTGAAAGTGATATATATTTTTTACCTAAAAACTTAAAAATAAAAGGCTTAATTTGAAAATAATTAAAATAATGTTCAGACCATTATAAGTGCTACCTACAAAATATTTTGCTCTTTCCTGCTTTTAATCTATGTAGCTAGTATAGTAAATATATTTTGTTCACATATTTTCATTTGCAAGTAAATAAAGTCAAACTTATAAGCTTGTGTGATAGTCTTTAACATTGCTGACATCCATTTTCATAATGATGCTGAAGCTTTAAGGGAATGTGGAAGAAAACAGGACTTCAAGAATACTTGAAGGTTCTTTTCAAGTGCATTCCTGCACTGATCCTTTTCTTGTAACTCCCTTGCCCTTGTCACACTTAAGCCATATTAAATGGTTAAATGAGCCAGTGTAGTACAGGACTTAAATCATGCTGCGTGTCAATAAAGTAATGGATCAGGCCTGAATTTGGGCTGTAGACTCGTAGCACCTCTGATAGAGTATAATAAATGTTGTTCTGTTAGTGTACACATGTAGTTCTTTTTGAGATGCTAATGCTCAGCAAATGGCCAGATGGAGAGGGAGACTAAGAGGATACTCAGAAAAATTGTTTCTGTATGTAGGGAAGAGCTGTCATTTCCGTGGAAGGTGTGCACTCTGGTCACCCCCACCTGGCAGCTCACATGGTATCTAGCCTTTGCTCATGCCCTTGTACATTATCATTTAAAAGTAAGGACCTAAGAATAAGATAAAGAACACATACTCATTTAAGAGAATGTGTTCTTTATCTTATTCTTAGGTCCTTACTTTTAAAGAACACATACTTATTTAAGATAATTGACTCTGGTCTCTATAAACCTGGTAAGGTTTGCTTAGGTGTCCTTCAGACTGGATCTAGGTGTGGCAGAAGCTGGAGATCTTCTGTTCTGTTCTGGAGAGTATGAGCCTTGGAGGCACTCAGGAGTAAAGGAGCACATGTAATTCTACACTGTATGGGCTTATTTATACAGTCAAGCAAAGAAACAATGTAAAATAAATGTATGTCAAATATGTTGCTAAATAGATTACTAGTAATATTACAAATAATTACAAATGTTTATAATTTTGCAGCGTTTTTGTACTTTCTGCAAAATGCTACTCTAAGTCACACATGATACTTGTTTAACTACTAGTTTTCAGGTGATATATTTTTTATAAGTTTTCTTATAATGTATATTGCTGGCATTTCTCGTTTTATTTCATGTTTATCACGTTCATGAATCTCTCACATTTTCTTTATTGCAATTGTATACAAAATACAATACCTTTCTTGCATATTAGTAGCATAAGCAAATAAACTCTGCCCTTCTTGTTTGACATTTTCCAGGTTTTTATTTTCAGCTGCTGGCTTGCTGAAAACATACCAAAAGACAATTCTTTGCCTACTTTATCTTGGGCATACTACTGACTGTGCCTCAGCAGCTTTTGAACTGGAATGTCCTGCTTTTGAGGCCTGTATTGTGGCTGAGTGCCTAGACATTGATATTGAAGTACTGTTCTGTGTGTGTGTGGGGGGGGGGGGGGGGCTTACTGCCAGTATGTGCCATTAAGTTTTGTCTGTCCACACCCGGTAACAATTATTTTTCATAAAAACCTGAAATTTTCTTTAATTGCCACACTAGCGCATACCTTCCAGTATAGTCAGTTTATGCAGCTATGAAAACATATGTGGTATACTGATGTGTAAAGTGACTATGGTTATCCATTCAGTTGATGTATTACCAGTCCAGTATGATTTAAAGTACTCTAGGCTAGACTGCATTCAGAAAACTTGTAACTTTGACTGAAGATGAAGACTACTTAGAACATACCACACCATCTGCAAATTTTCTCTTCCTAAACTAAGCTGCAAGAATTAACCACCATTCTGCTTTTTCATACCCTTCCTAGAATTACCCACATCTTACCAAGGGCTTCCTTCAAAAGATTAAGTTTTTATCATTTTTCATTTCTTGTGTACTTGCATATGGAAATCATTTAATAAAAAACATTTATTTCCATGATTAGAAATCACCAACTAAAATCAGGTAAAATTCAAATACAGTATGCCATATACAGGTACTGCTAAATGAAACACAGCATGCTTGTAAGTAACACCACTTCCAAGCCAGAGAGGGTGAGAGTAAATGGGTCATCCTGGAGGAGCTATGGCAGCTTGGTCTGCAGCAGTACTGATACCCAGTGAAATAGCACAAGGCATATGACATGTGAATTCATCAAGCAATGTGCACAGCAGCCAGCATTGGGCATGAGCAAAAGTGCACATGTATGGAGCCCAGCATTGTGAACTGTCACTTATTGGTGCTGCCATTAGGGTAACAGGGTCTAGGGCATACATAACCCTGACTACTTGCTGAAAAAACTCTCTCTGACGTCTTGGCCAAAGCCTTCAAGGAGAATAAAATGCTTACATAGCATAGCAATATATATATACAAGCAATAAAATAATTATGCAATTAATCAATTTGAACAACATCTTAACAAGATAATGCTTTCCAATTGAGCTCTTCATTTAGCCCAAAAGGAAACATGGTTTTAAATTTTAAAATGTACACAGTTTCTTTCTGCACTAAAAGAGTCTTTATACTCATATTATTAAACAAAGACACACAAATTTGTTCTAATACTGTCCCTTTCAGACCATTACTACATTTATTATGAACTTCTGAAAAATGTACTGCCACAGGACTATCCTTCTTACAATTCCTAATGTCCCTAACATGTTCTAAAAATCTAGTTTTAAATGCCCTCTTTGTCTCCCCAATATAAAATTTGTTACAGGGACATTGTAAAGCATATATAACACCCACAGAGTTACAGTTAAAAAAAACCATGACTATCAAATCTAACATTATTAATAAATTCAAAATTAGTTACAATATGTTTACAAGCTTTACACTTGCGACAGGGGAAAGTTCCAACTCGAACAGGTTCACTATACATTTTTGAAGAAGGCATAACAAACTTGGCTTTCACCAAAAAATTTTTTATATTTTTACCTTTACGGTAAGAAAACTTAATATTCAAATTTAGCCATTGTTGTACATTCCTTAAAGAACATAAATAAAGCCAAAAACGGCTAACTATATCAAGAAAATGTTTGGTAAAGCAACCAAATGTAGTTACAAAATAAATATTATCCCTATTTTCACTTAGATCATTCAGTCGTATCATATCCCACCCCATAATATTGCTATTCCTATCATAAATAGATTTTTCAACTCTGGGTTTAACCCCTGTCGATAATCTTATAAAGCTTTTCTCCAAAATATCCTTACTATAACCTCGGGTTAAAAAAGATTTAACCAAAGAACCCATTTCTTTATGGAAAATGTCAGATCTGTTGCAAAGTCTATAAATACGTAACATTTCACCATAAGGTAAAGCATTAATTACATGAGAAGGATGCCCACTAGTACCATGTAAATATTGGCATGTCCTTCAAATTTTTTGTTAGGTGAAGTAACAATATTTTTACCATCAGATATATCTAATACCACATCCAAAAATGGAATAACATGTCCAATATTCAATCCATCAAATTTTATCAAATATTTGTTAATATTAATCTCATTGAAGAATTCCATAATTTCTTCCCTATTACTGTCAACCAAAAATATTAAATCATCAACGTACCTAAAGTATTGAACAACATGTTCGTGAAAGAATTTATGCTTATAAATGACTTCCAATTCAAACAATCCCATGAATAGATTGGCATACATGGGAGCAAATGAAGCCGCCATGGCTGTACCTTGCAATTGATGGTATAAAACATTATTAAACTCAAAAAAATTATGAGTTAAACAAAAATGTATCAATTCAATAACATATTCCGTAGCAGGGAAATCTCCTAGAAAAAATCTTATAGCCTCCAATCCAAACTGGTGTATAATATTTGTATATAGGCTTTTCACATCTATACTAACCCATAACATATTTTGATTTAATTTGATACGTTTTACTTTATCCAAAAAGTCAAAAACGTCACTTATGTATGAGGGTAGTTTCATAACATATGGAGACAAAAAATGATGTAAAATTTTTTGACTTTTTGGATAAAGTAAAACGTATCAAATTAAATCAAAATATGTTATGGGTTAGTATAGATGTGAAAAGCCTATATACAAATATACACCAGTTTGGATTGGAGGCTATAAGATTTTTTCTAGGAGATTTCCCTGCTACGGAATATGTTATTGAATTGATACATTTTTGTTTAACTCATAATTTTTTTGAGTTTAATAATGTTTTATACCATCAATTGCAAGGTACAGCCATGGGGGCTTCATTTGCTCCCATGTATGCCAATCTATTCATGGGATTGTTTGAATTGGAAGTCATTTATAAGCATAAATTCTTTCACGAACATGTTGTTCAATACTTTAGGTACGTTGATGATTTAATATTTTTGGTTGACAGTAATAGGGAAGAAATTATGGAATTCTTCAATGAGATTAATATTAACAAATATTTGATAAAATTTGATGGATTGAATATTGGACATGTTATTCCATTTTTGGATGTGGTATTAGATATATCTGATGGTAAAAATATTGTTACTTCACCTAACAAAAAATTTGAAGGGACATGCCAATATTTACATGGTACTAGTGGGCATCCTTCTCATGTAATTAATGCTTTACCTTACGGTGAAATGTTACGTATTTATAGACTTTGCAACAGATCTGACATTTTCCATAAAGAAATGGGTTCTTTGGTTAAATCTTTTTTAACCCGAGGTTATAGTAAGGATATTTTGGAGAAAAGCTTTATAAGATTATCGACAGGGGTTAAACCCAGAGTTGAAAAATCTATTTATGATAGGAATAGCAATATTATGGGGTGAGATATGATACGACTGAATGATCTAAGTGAAAATAGGGATAATATTTATTTTGTAACTACATTTGGTTGCTTTACCAAACATTTTCTTGATATAGTTAGCCGTTTTTGGCTTTATTTATGTTCTTTAAGGAATGTACAACAATGGCTAAATTTGAATATTAAGTTTTCTTACCGTAAAGGTAAAAATATAAAAAATTTTTTGGTGAAAGCCAAGTTTGTTATGCCTTCTTCAAAAATGTATAGTGAACCTGTTCGAGTTGGAACTTTCCCCTGTGGCAAGTGTAAAGCTTGTAAACATATTGTAACTAATTTTGAATTTATTAATAATGTTAGATTTGATAGTCATGGTTTTTTTAACTGTAACTCTGTGGGTGTTATATTTGCTTTACAATGTCCCTGTAACAAATTTTATATTGGGGAGACAAAGAGGGCATTTAAAACTAGATTTTTAGAACATGTTAGGGACATTAGGAATTGTAAGAAGGATAGTCCTGTGGCAGTACATTTTTCAGAAGTTCATAATAAATGTAGTAATGGTCTGAAAGGGACAGTATTAGAACAAATTTGTGTGTCTTTGTTTAATAATATGAGTATAAAGACTCTTTTAGTGCAGAAAGAAACTGTGTACATTTTAAAATTTAAAACCATGTTTCCTTTTGGGCTAAATGAAGAGCTCAATTGGAAAGCATTATCTTGTTAAGATGTTGTTCAAATTGATTAATTGCATAATTATTTTATTGCTTGTGTATATATATTGCTATGCTATGTAAGCATTTTATTCTCCTTGAAGGCTTTGGCCGAGATGTCAGAGAGAGTTTTTTCAGTGTGCAATAAATCCTTTGGTGGAGTTTGTGTTCGTTGTTTTTTCCTGCTTGGTTCCTGTTGTTCCAGTTATAACCCTGACTACTGCCTGGATGATGGCCACCCACAGCCAGGTCTTTGGTGGTTGCTGCTTTTAGTATGCTGGCATAACCTGTTGGCATATGTTGTTTTCCTGAATGTGAAAATGAGTTATGCCTGACTGCTGTAAGTAAACATCACCTATTTCTTAAAACTAAAGTTTATAAATAAGAGCTCCATGTTGTGTTTGTTGACTTGCAGATCTACTGTATTTGTGGTTGACAACTTTATATTAAAGCTCCTGAATTTTGGTGGATAAAGTATAATTTTGAATCTTTGCTTTTCAGTAAGTATATGTCACTTCTAATAAGCACCTAGGATTAACCAATCTCAAAATTGTCATCAAAACCAGTTGTTTCACAGTAGCCCAACTGCAAAACCAAGAATCATTATTCACATAATGACATGGCATGGAATGTGCACTACTCTTGATGATATCACTAAAAACATTCAGCCAAACTAAACTAGAAAAATATATATCTGCAACAGACAGAAAGGAAAAGACTGTGCTGGGAAACTCATTGCCTGGTTTTGCTTGGCCGTTGGAAGAAGTCAGTAAATACAAGATCTGATTTTGTCATTTTCATCCATTCCTCAACAGATGGGTCTCAGAGCTTACTTGGATTCGACTTGGCCACTTCTTCCAGAGCCTTGGATCCAAATTTCTAGCTTCTCCCTGTACCCATAATGCCTCACCAGCCTAACATCCCTCATATTTCATTTAATGCCATATCGCTACAGATGTGGACCCACTCTGTTTCAAACTACCGGGTGTATTTTTCTACAAATAGTGAGTTTTCTCATTTAAATTTTCAGCAGGACTATCCCTTGAGCTTCTACACCTGTCCTCCCTTAATTTGAGAGTTTTTTTTTGTTTTTTCTAATCATCAGGTTTTTCCTTTTTCCCTTTTACTGAACCTTTGGTATTTTCTCTAGTACCAATGTTGGTACATTTGGTTTTTCTTTTCTTGCCCTTTCCCTTTGTACCCTTTACTGGGTATTTCTTGCTACCATCGTTGGTAATTTTCTGTCTTTAAGAAATAATGATAATGATAATAATATATTCTACCTTTCTTTTAGTTATTTCTCTTTGGCTTAAGATATTTTGTCTTCTTTTATTACGGCAGACAGGATAACTAGATTTAAAAAATATATTTCCTGTGGACACAAAATCCCCAATTCAGATGCCCACAGGGAATGTGTCTATAGCTTGGGTGCTACTTACTTGGATTCTGAATGTTCCATCTGTTCTGGCTTCCATGCCAGGGCACTTACTGGCAGAAGAAACAAATTCATTTTGAAGGGCCTACTTCCATCTTCCTGTTCTTCTTCTATTTGAACTGGGGCTCAAACCCCCTCCAAGAAATCAGACAAAGGAAAGCCTGATTTGGTTTCCAAAGACAAGGATACCAGAAAAAGGACTCCAGATCCATCAACATCTTCAGCTCCATCCTTAGAGCCGCCATCCAAAATTTCAAAGAAATCAGATCTGACTCCTATGGAACCTACTACCTCAAAAGCAAAATCTTCTGCCATCTGGTCACCTCATTACTCAGTGGATCCGATACCGACTTGACTTCCTTCTCCATTTTTACTGGAGTCCCCATGGAAGCACTCTAGGCTGCTGTTTACTAGTGCTTCTCCTAGGTCCTCCAATGAGCTTATCCGAGGCTGAAGGGGATAGGATGATTAGGAAATTTCTCAGAGCTCAGATCCAGATGGGGGGTAATTCTGGCTCTGCTGCCCATTGGATCCATGAGCCTTTCCATTACTAGTCCTCATTTAGTTACTTCTTCTTTGATCCAGGCTATGGTTTTGGGGCCCTTGTATTCAAGATCCCTGGGAGTGTCCTCATCGGATCCAAAGATAGGTCACTCTTCGAATGTGACTGCTTCCCTGAGCCATCTGGCTCTGAATCTTTTGGACTAGAAGGACTCTCAAAGCTGAAGCACTGGTGCCAGATCTAGGGAACCAGGATCTATACCAAAATTATCAGAGCCATCCTTGCCCCTCTGTGCTTCATGCTTCGAAGCTGGACAGGTTGGGTCCAACTCCATCCTTGGGTGGAGGGCCTCGAGAGATTAAGGGGTCAGAGGTGCTGGAGACTTTGGCTTCAGTGCTGCAAGCTTCAGTCTCACCTAGGCACTATGCCTTTGAGATTGTGGAGAGGGCCTTTTCATTACCTATCGAAAGGACATTCCTGCCCCCCTCCCGATCACATATCTGTACCACCTGTGGGTCTGAGCTCTGAATTCGTTCTTCTATCCCACTTTGACAGCCAATCTGTTCAAGTCTTCAGTCAGTCCCTCAAGGCTCCCCTGTCACTTGGGATACCTCACCACATCATCCCACTGGTGAGATCCCTCAGAAGAGAATATATAAAAGGAGGCACTTAAATTCCCTTCAGGAATCTCTCACTAAGGACACCAACTTTGATGAAGGGGAAGGGTCCCCCAGATGAGGATCCTGAGGATTCCCCCTTTGGAGATATACTTGAACTCCTAAAGCAAAAAAGGTGGTTGGTCATCTGACACGCTGTCCCAATAGGAGTCGGTGTTTCTGGAGGCTTTCAGGTCTGGCCCAACTATGTCTTGGGTGAGCCCCCCCACCCAATGATTAACTTATAGATCTCATCTCACACCTGACTTGGAAGGAACTGGATACTGTGGAACCCATCCCCAAATGTCCAGATAAATTTTTAGCCCCTGCAAATGACATAATACACTGGAGCAAGGGGGTCCTGGTGAATACCATGATTGTGGCAGCAGCCACTAAGAAAGAGCTTGCAGAGCAGCGCACATCTATTCATCCTCTTAACAGGGAGTCTAGGGCCTTGGACAGATTTGGTAAGCATGTTTATGCTTCAGTGACCTTTGGTCTGCTGTTGTTGAAATACTTGGCAGATTTCATGAGATTGCAAAGAGATTTGACTAAAAAAAGCTCAAAAATCTCTTTCTGGGTCCATGTCTGTTGATGAACAAAACAGAGTCTCTTCACAACTGGCCAATCTTTAGTCAAAGGTTAATGCGTCCATGAGGTTGATATCCCACACTGCAGAGAGTACCTCACGGGTGGCTGGTTTGGGCATACCCATTAGGAGAAATGCACCTATGCAATTTTCCAGAGCTCTTTACGTCTTCGTTATTCATACTAGTTTTGATGGATCTTCCTTATTTGGCCCAAAGGTGAAAAAAATGCTGTCCAGAAGTGAGCAAGAGGGAAAGACCTTGTCTGCCATGGGGATCTGTTTTTTGACTCCTCAAAGACCCTTTTCCTGGAATCAACAAGGAAGTAGAAAGATGTGGTTCCACAAATCCCAGGGTTCTTTCCAAGACCTGTGAGGAGGTAGTTTTCCTAGAGGCAGATGGAAGAACTCTAATAGAAGATATTATGCTCACAGCAGAGGTAGCCCACAGAACCAGGGTTTCCAGGATTCTTTCTCAGACAACCCCTACCAGCGCTTCCAAAAGTTTGTGCAATTGTGCCTTCTGGAGGCAGTTGATAGAGCAATATCTCTGCACCTAAAAACCTGGGCATAAATCACAAGAGATTCCTGAATTCTGAGAATTATATCCAGAGGTTATATCATACCATCTTCCCAAATTTCCCCTTCAAAAATTAAAAGAATCCCTGATGTTCTACCCAATCAGAGGGAGGCAGCAGCATTAGAAATAGAAAAGCTGCCCCAAAAAAAAAGAGTCATCCAGAAAGCCCTCCCAGACCAGATAGGATCCCAAACCTACTCAAGATTCTCTTAGTGCCAGAGAGGCAGGGTACTTGAGACCCATCCTGGTTCTCAGCAAACTAAACCAATACAGGAAATATTCAAGGTTCTGGATGGTCACAGTTTAGTCCATTTTGCCCTTACTGTGAAAAGATGATTAGACATGCTCGATAGATCTTCAGTATGCATACTATCACATCAAAATGAACAGGTTATTCACAAAATATCTGCACTTCTGGTTGGTAGCCAGTCATTACCAGTTCAGATTACTGCCCATTAGCCTCAGCACAGCCCCCAAATACATGGCAGTGATAGCAGCTCACCTGGGATTCAGAGTATTTCCGTATCTAAACAACTGGCTCCTAACTGCCCCAACCAGACATCTACTTCTACAGGCAAGGGACTACTTGCTAGGATTGTATCTTTATCTAGGCATCACAGTCAATTACAGCAAAACTCAACTCATACCTATGCAGAGTTTGGAGTTCATCAGTGTTTGTCTAGATGCAGTCAATCAGACAGCCTCTCTTCCTGCAAAATTAATTCAGACACTCAAATTACAGGTCAAGAAAGTGATCTTGCATTCTTCTGTTCCACCATGACTCATTTTACAAGCCTTGGAATCTGTGGCAGCAGCCATCATATTAGTTCCCTTAGCCAGGTTTCACATGCAAATTCTGCAATGGACTGTATTGCTACAGCGGTCTATTCTTCAGTAGCTTTTATTTGCACCAGCCAAGATCACACAATCTTGCAGAAAATATCTTCTTTGGTAGCTTCACTTGGACAAAGTTTCTCAAGGCTATCCATTTGTTCTTCCCCATCTCACAGCTACTGTGATCACAGATGCCTCCCAATTGTGATGAGGGGCATTACTTAGGAAGGGAAGTCCAAGGTATGTGGTCTCCCGAAGAGGCCAAGGCAACTATTGATGTCCTGAAAATGACAAAAGTTCTCCTTGTGTTGCAGGCCTTTCAAGATGCTCTCCCTTTTGGGACAATTGCTATTCAGATGGACAATAAATCTGTAGTCTGGTATATCAACAAAGAGAGAGGAACCAGATCTTACCCACTATGTTGAGAAGCAATGAGAGTGTGGCAATGGGCAATCTCTTCAGGCCACTTTCTCATAGAAATACACATACTGGGCAAGGCTAACATGATTGAAGACTAATTAATCAGGTCCATTCTGATGCCTCACAAATGGTTTTTCATTATGAAAGTGATGGAGAGAATTTTCCGTCAATGGGGCCAGCCATTCTGTGAAATTTTCGCCTCTCCCCTCAACAGCAAGTGCAAAAGGTTCTTCACCCTGGCCCCTCCAATGGCGGAGACATCAAGATATGCTCAAGTTCATGTTTTTCCCTCCAGTCTATTCAGTGCTTATCCCTGTTACCTCCAGTTCCCAAATTTCTACAGAAAACAAAGTGGTTGAAGAGCACAGTTATACTCATTGCACCTTTTTGGCCTCATCAGATTTGGTTTCCCTTCCAGTGGCCTCATCTTCTGCATCTGCCATGGATACTGGACCCCAAACCAGACCTTCTGTCTCATCCAACAGGGATGACTCATCCAGACATAACAAGCCACAAGCTGACTGCATGGTTTCTCTAGTTCCACTGATTGCTAGACAGTCCAGGCCTTCCTCCCCAGTCTGTCATATTTTGTTATTTTCTCAAAAGGCTTCTACTAGAAAAATTTACAGACGTTAATGAAAGAAATTTGCTTTCTGGGCCCTTAAGAGAAATATGGACCCTTTTTCCTGCCCTTATACCAGCTGTACTTGAGTTTTTAGCTTCAATTTTTAATGAAGGGGCTAATTTTTTTACTGTTAAGGTGCAGCTGGCTGCCATTTCCATTATCCAGCTTCTAGATTATCCTTCATGGGATTTAACTATATTGCTTCAAGATCTGACCCAAGGCCCCTTTGAACCTTCAGGCAAGACAGACCTTAAGTTTTTGTCCTTGAAAACCATGTTTCTAGTTGCTATTACATCAGCTAGTTGAGTATCATAACTCCAGGTTCTGCCCTCCAAGCCTCCTTACTTGGTTTTCAACAAAGACAGAGTTTCCTTACAGACCAACCTGCCTTTTTTGCCTAAGATAGCTTGTGAGTCTAATATCAACCAGGTTATTAACCTCCCGGTTTTCTTTCCACATTTCTCAAATAAGGGAGAGTACATGCTCCATCTTTTTGATGTACATAGACAACTTTGATTTTATCTTCACTTCCAGAACACTGACCAGTCATTTCCATCCTTCTCACCTAACAGATTTGGCATGTCAGTTTCTAAAGTTACCTTGGCCAAATGTTTAACTGATTTCATACCTTTTGTGTATAATAAAAGAGGGTTGTCCTTGCCTAAACCACCTAGAGCTCATTCCACAAGGTCTAGGCTGTATTCTCAGCTTTTTGGTCAAGACCTTCTATAGATGACATTTGTGCAGCTGCCATTTGGTCCATTTCTCATACCTTTATTGCTCATTACAAATTAAATATAATAGTTTTTAGAAAGAGAGCTGCTTTTGGCTCCACAGTACTCTGAAATATCCTTCCATGAGGACCACCCAAGGTTCATCTAGCTGGGGACTCTGTCCCATCAGTTGAAGAATGAGTGAAAATGACATCAGATAAAAAAATATTATGTAGTCACCATAACATTGCATCTGTGTTGCCCATTTTCATTCTTCCACAATTTTTTGCTCTCCTAACCCCCTTCCTTTTGCTCCTAAGGGATACTACTTTGGGAACTATTGTTCCTTGTTTGAGCTCCAGTTCTATTAGTTTAATCTGTACCTTTTTACATTTCCTTAAGGTATTATCCATTGTCTACTGAGGGCAGCAAACTTAGTCCGAGGTATATTAAGCTGGCAGGGCATTATGGGTAATAGGAGGAGCTCGAGAGTTGGATCCAAGGATCTGGAAGAAGCAGTCAAGTCGGATCGAAAACCTATCAGTTGAGGAAGAATGAAAATGGACAACACAGATGTAACATTACAGTGAGTGCATAACTTTTTTTTTCTTTTCTATTAGCAAATTTTGTTTGCCAATAGTACAAAAGCTGATTTTAGCCAAAAAAAACCTCTCTTTCTCTCTCTCTCTCTCTCTCTCTTTATCTCTCTCTCTCTCTGTATTTTTTCAAAGGAATCTGCTGTTAAAATCTATGTGGGCTGTATCAAGACATGAAATACCATTCTCTGACCACTTGAGGAAATAGACAATAAGTGTAGCTTTGGAAGAAACCTCCACTCACATGTCCTAATATTATGTCATAAATATTATGAACCTATGTCAATGTTCTGTCCCAACTGGATGACTAACTACTACCCTATCTGCAGTCTTCTTACTATCATTCATGACTAGTCTACTCTAATTAGATCCTTCTGTCTTATCTACCTTTCAAGTTCACTTCCTGCAGAAATTCCTCCACCTACTTCTAACTTCCTAAGATCTAAGCGCCATATGCTACTACTTTGGAACCATCAAATATTGAAAACTGCTTTTGACATATCTACTGATAGATATGTAAAGTAATATTTTTACCGCCTTGTAAGATATATATGTTATGGCTATGGCATTCGATCGAAAGTACTTCTGACTGAACCAAATGTGATTGAAAAAATGATTGAAAGTATATTTGAGTGAAAAGTCATTTTAGTGAAAACCTTTGAAATCGAGAAATTGTATTTATGGTGTAGTTTTTGATCATGAGAATTTTTAGGGTTATAATTTAGGTTGTAACCCCAGATTTAAAGATGTTTGTGTTTGAGCTCTCGCACTGATTCACTGTGTGTGGTGTTTTCTTATTTCACCATGGATGTGCAGCGATAGAGTTAGAATATATATTTAAGGTGGTGGTTTAGGGGGGCAAATCCCTGCTACCTGCAAAAGAGCTTTTTATGGTATATATGTTGCTTAGAATGTTTTTGATGAAATGGCTTTCAGTCAAATGTACTTTCAGTCATTTGTAGCTATTAATTTTTCTTTCAGTCAAAAGTACTTTTAATTAAATGTCATAGAACTGTATATTATGTATCTATGTATGTCTATTTGTAACTATATAATATTTTACCTATCATATCTCTTGCCTAATTATCATGCTGGCTCATCTTTGATACACTGTGTAAATATTTTTCTGTTTGTTATGGAGCTTTTTTCCCCAGGCCTCTTTTGAAAGGGGGTCATGCATGGTCCAGTCAGCACTCCCAGTAAACAAATGCAATGCATACATACATGCATACATAAATAAAATGTGTGGCTTGTAATATGCTTTTAGGCTTAACTAATCTCAAACTGCAATCAAAACTGGTCATGCCACAGTAACCCAACTTCCATACCAAAAATCATTGCTCACAGAAGCACATACATGGATGGTGGTATACAGTTGACTCACTGACAATGCTAAAAACCTATCCAGCCAGACGAAACAAAAAAAAAATTGCAAAAGCTAAGTAAGCATAGCGAGGAAGTTTATAAATAAGCGCTTCTTGTTGTGGATGTTGACTGGGAGAGCTATTGTTATGCTTGGGTGATCGCTTTATTTTAAAACTCCTGCATTTTGGAGAAAAGAATGCCATTTCTAATCCTTACTTTTCAGTTGCCAGGTGGTATTGAACTCATAGCCCATGTAGTGTTAGTTACTTAAAAACATGCACACCTAGCATAATTCTCACTTACACTGTTTACATTTTGGTTACCGCTGCATGCTATAAGTAACCATCTTTTAATTCTTGCTTACTGGAAATAATTGTTTCTATTATACAGTCGTAGAGCTGATAATTAGTTGGCACAGGGAGAAAAAGAACATTAAAAATCACAAACTCTTGACTATACAGTCTCCAAAACTGGTTGTCTACAGAGGTTGCCTAGAACTACACCAGCTGTGTTGTCTTCTTCATTCTCAAGATTTGCCTTAGTCTTTGATAATCAGTAATTACTTATGGACCCAAGGAAAAATTAACTCTGGACCCTAGAAGATATAAATATAAGAGTTTAGAAGTACTCAAAGATGAACTGATAACACCACAGCAAATATAGGAACAAATATTTTCCAGATGGTCTGAACATCACTGACCTTCCATTACTTCCAGTGAAATAACTGCATTATTTAACCTGCCGCTAAAATAATATTTCTTGCCTAGAGCAAGTCCATATAAAATCCTGGCCTCCTGTTATTGAAATAGTGCCATGGTCAACAGCTCATACTATAATCTGATAAACCCTTTACATACTTACAGGGCAGGACTCAAGGGACTGCCCAAGTAGTTCTTATAGTCAGTCCTGAAGCCAGGTCACCAGATGATCACCTTCACTGCCCTGAGGAATCTCTGCCAGTATAATGTTTACATCTGTATTGCTAGCTTACAAGAAATGAGCCATGGAGCAGAACTGTGCCTTCTTTAAAAAAAAAAACTGTAGTGATGATAATTATACACATAGTACAATTTTTATGCAGTTATATTTCCTATTTGTACCTCATTAACTGCCTCTTGTACTTCTTCCCCGTGATCCACATCTAGTCCTTTCTATTTCATAAATCCATGTAACTAGCAGTAATTAGGTCTTAGTAATGCTTATGCTGTTGTTACTTCTTCAGCAGATGTTGAATCAAACCAATGATGTATAGTTTTGCAAGCCAGTATCACAGCCAAACAGCAAAGTACTAACTGTTGGTTGAGCACTCTTCTGATGATAGTATTGTAGAGTGGAGTGACTTTTGCCAGACAAGCAGAACTGGATCATGATCAAATGGAGCCCTAAGCAGGGTAATGGACCAAACTCCCCCAGCCATATGAATATCCCATTATTTGGCCATCTCTTCCAAATTGATAAAAAAAAAAAAAAAAAAAAAAAAAAAAAAACACTGTTCAGAACGTGTCAGTTTGCATACTTTTTTCTTTTTTACTTTTACGATGATCACAAAGATTTAAATTCAATTTAAAATGTTTAATTTAAATTTTACAGCAAAAACACTGATGGCCTTTTATTAAACAAAATAAAACACTCTTATTGAAAACAGAATTAGCATGAGCAAAAGTAAACTTCACTTCTGTTGAAACTCACATGTATTGAAAAAGTATCTGTCAACTCATTAAACTATGAGAGACATGTTGGGATTCATAGTCAAATAACAGATAGTGAAACACTAATTAGCAGCTATGTGAAAGGTGCAAAAATGCAAGTGAATTCACTAAAAGTCTGGGGCAGCCTAGGGGATGCAAGTGCCCCTTTTAGTGGGTGGACAAGGAGCACTGTCTGGGGAAGTGACTAGGTCAGAGACACATGACAGACAAATGAAGATTGAGAGAATAAAATCATGCTGTACAGGAAGCAGCTCATTAACAGTCCATAGCCTTGCATTAAGTGCCCCTTTTAGTGGGTGGACAAGGAGCACTGTCTGGGGAAGTGACTAGGTCAGAGACACATGACAGACAAATGAAGATTGAGAGAATAAAATCATGCTGTACAGGAAGCAGCTCATTAACAGTCCATAGCCTTGCATTAAGTGCCAGACAAACTGTTGTAGACCAACACAGTGCATTTCACACCCATGTGTCAGCATGAGGATATCAAAACTTGATATTGTATTTATCTTGTTTTAATGATAGTATATTTGCATTATTATACATGTCATATGTGTATTAATATTTGTATTAATCTATGTATTTACAGTATATTGTAATACGATGCCAGTTTTCACCTATGTATATGTATGTTCTATTCTTTTATTTGTAGAGCTTTTTTTCCCCAGGCCTCTGCTGAAAACAGATAAAATTATCCAGTCAGACTTTCTTGCTAAGCATATGTCAATAAATAAATAGCTCTATTAAAATGTATTCACAGTTTAAATATTCACTTTAAACTCATGTACTTTATGCTATCTGTTTTATTCACAGCCAAATAATAAATATGATCAACAGGCAACAAAACAAGGAATCCAAGGATTGTACCTAAAGAACATGGCCCACATAACGATGCTTCTGTTTAGTAAAATCAATTTCTTCCTTTACGTCATAACTATTCTTGGATGTAGGAACCAAGTATTTAGACACACACACACACACACACACACACACACACACACACACACACACACACACACACACACACACACACACACACATACACACACACACACACACACACACACACACACACACACACACACACACACACACACACTGATTCTGTCTCACTACAACTCAGTGATAAATGTAATACATAATAAACCTTTTTAAATCTGGTGAAGAATGCCCTGCCTTTTCTTCAGTCACTTGAATCTACACCGGTGTTCTGGAGTACAGTTAGCAAAGCTACTGAGTTGTCCCACAAGGGTCAGAACTGTTAACTCTACTTTTCCCACTTGAGCTCACTACAGATCATGTGTGAATGCCATCCTGCTTCCTTATACCCAGTCTTACCTTGCCCTCTGTTTAAAAATCTTCTGTCAGCCAAATGCTGCTTATTGAGTCCAGACAACTCTATAAACAAAAGAATTTTGGAAAAAAAATTAAAAATTGCAAGTATGTGTACCACAGCAAATAAATGCCAGGAAGATGAAAAAAGTGGCAAGTAGCTATTTTGCAACAAACATAAACACGGAAATTAAATAGCACATGCAGGATTCCGATCTTGTTATTAGGGCAGCACAGACAATTCTTCACCTGATTGTTGATAGTACTGTGAAGTTACATGCCTGTGCAACTCACAGGGGAGGGGAAGAAACTTAAGTCAGGCAGAGGGCAGCAAAGATAGGAAGATTTATTTTCTGAAAACAGTGCATAAGAAGGACTGCAGGCTGGAAACAGAATTCTTCCCTATTGACTTGCTTCTAATTAGCTAGACTTCAATTTCCATAATAAAAATGACCATAAAGAAGCATTACAAACTTGGAACAGTTCTTCCAAACTCTAAAAAAAAACTTCTTTATGGAGGCAGTAAAAGAAAGGCAGATGTCGTAACAACAACAATGTATTACATACTGCATATGTGCCACCCATGCTTTATACAAATAAATCGCCACTGTACAATTTAAAAGCATTTTTGTTATTAAAAATAGCTAAACAATTAATTTAGTGATTGTAGTATTCATAATGCTGCTAACTTAAATGAGATAACAGTGCTCAACATCACAACACTGGACTTTTCATTTCATTATAGTTTGATTAAAATGCCATTTATTGTTGTTGTGCTGCAGCTATTGCATATAAACACACACACACACACACACACACACACACACACACACACACACACACACACACACACACACACACACACACACACACACAGTTTAACTTACCAAATCAACACTTGGCATACCAGATCTGAAATAAACATTTATACCCACTTTTCCAAAAAGACCATGCTACTGTCTTTTGACTGGGACCACTTCCAATTCCTTCTCCTTCACTGGCTCCAGTTTGAGCCAATGAAAGAGAAGAAATCAGAGGTATTGTCACATGTCAAAACAGAGCAGCTGAGCGGATCAAGGGTTAGAAGATGTTGGTGGTATATATATATATATATATATATATATATATATATATATATATATGTATATATATATATATATATATATATATATATATATATATTTTTTTTTTTTTTTAATGTTTATGAGGTCCCCACAGCCAGCACCAGACACTAGGTAGCTAACTAGATGACCTTGTGCTGGAAACAGCCTTGTAGACAAGTCAAATATTCTTTTAGCAGCAAATAAAATGTATTTATTCCACATTTCAGTTATTCCTTAATGGTTAAATCTGCAAACAAACAAACTGAGTTGCTGGTATTACTTGATACATTCAAGTTGGATATCTGTGGTCCTAACAGTATCTTGGCTGAAATCCCATATAATTTTCCTTCTACCTAATGAAGGGTTGCTGTCATATCTGAGATGGTAGAGTGGGTAAAAAACAGTAGGGGCAGAAGGAAAGGTGCTCCTTTGTAGAAATTTTTTAAGCTTTACTTTTCTTGTTTCCACTTTTAAACCAAGTGACTGTGGCCTAATCTAGTTATGTAGAACTTTCAGAGCTGGTAGGTATGTAAACCTGCACAGTACTGTAGACTATACCCTATTTCCTCCACTCTTACACTAATGGACGTACCAAATCTTATCAAACCAAAAATATTGTACTGATGGATAAATTTAACTTGAATGGGCAAATGAAATAGAATGATAACCTTATCAAATAACAGCAGAACCCCATTAGACCAAATAATTCATCTGAGTATTATTCCCTATTGGATATAGCCCTAGCAAGCAGACTGCAGAGAATTATTTCTCTTATACTTCAAAAAGTAGCCCTAACAAGTAGATTACAGATGAGATAATTATTTCTCTCACAGTTCAAAAAGTAGCCCTAACAAGTAGATTGCAGAGAATTATTTCTCTTATGTTCAAAAAGTAATCCTAACAAGTAGATTGCAGTACATTGTTTCTGTTATACTACAAGCCCCCTCTGTCAGTGACTACTGTCTGATGATATTTCATTGGTCAGGTAGGAGGGTCAACCTGCTCTGCAATATCATCACCACTAGCATGCACAATCCAGAGTCAGAATATGCCTTTGACTCATATACAACTAAGTGGGACCTTATATTAGACAATAAAACTCTAACATAGTTGCAATGTCCATTACTGATGTTGTTGTTTTTCTTTCAGCTTTTCCTGGTTAGGGGTCGCCACAGCAGAACTCCGGTCTGCTAATGATTGGCAGTCGATTTTTATGGTGCCGAGGTGCCAGCCCGACAACCAACCTTCAACGAAGGCACGCCCATTCACACATCTTTCGAACGTCACTCGACCACAGGGAGGACATGCAGACTCCACACAGAAGGCGCTCCAGCCGAGAATCGAACGGGAAAACCTCTTGCTGTGAGCCAACAGCGCTACTGCTGCACCACTGAGTCCATTACTGATATTATGGTAAATTTTGTCAACAGGCATTTTCCCTTTTCTGCAGGGAGTATAGAGGCGGCATACAAAGCTGGCTAATGCCTAAGTGAAATAATCTTATAAGGCTTCACTGCTTGTCTTAATTATCTTGAAAACAATCCAGAGCAGCTACAGACAGACAGGAACATTTATTATGTTTTGAGATTTCTGTAAAAAAAAAAAAAAAGAAAAAAGGCAGCCACACAGACACAGCACGTAAAATCTACTACTTAAAATAATAAAGCAGATATCTTGGATAAACTTTAAGAAAGATGTCAGGTACTAAGCAGAAAGGGCTATGAAACATTGATTTCACTTCTAGATCACAGAAGAAAGTTCTATTACTGGCTAATTCATTTAAATGCCCCCAGTTCTACACACTTTACTGCAACACCATCTGCTCCTCCTAATCCCTAACTTATTCCACCATCCCACATCAAAGCAGTGATTAAGAAATTAAGTCTATAATCTCTTGAACAAAAAAGTCTTGACAAAATAGTTAATATTGTAAGTATCTTGAGCTGTCATCAGAGTACATTATGCTTGCCTTTCTCATGTTCAGTCTGTCATTGTCACATTGTCTCTTCCTGACAGACTGGAAACAGGTGGCTGTTATACCTTGCCCCAAGGATGCTATACCTGCATTACCAGAGCATTTACATAAAACATAGTCTTACCTTGATTTGACAGACTCTTAGTGAAAAATGATTATGAAACAAATACAGGTATAGCATTTTGTTAAAAAGCAGCACAGCTTCATATCAGATGGAAGAAACTGCACTGCCCTTTAGCCATCAACAGGTGCCATGTATGTCATTAGAGATGGTACATTTTTAACTTGACAAAAAGCTTTCAAACGTCAGTCACTCCTGTTTTGCTACTTAATGGCTTTGCAGAAGGATGCTTCTTTTGGTTCAAGCATTTTCTTCCCATTAGATCCTTCTCGGCAGCATACAGCTTGTGCTACATGGACCAACCCAAAGTCTTGTCACTGTACTTGGTATTCTATAGACTGTTAAGAGGTGACCTGTGTCTAGCATGCAAAGCATCCTATGACTCAATACTGATGGACCGACTTCACATCAGCAAGTTAAATGGCGTTGGAAATACTTAGTGCATGGATTTAAACCTCCTCTACAACATCAACACAATGATTTGGTGAGGCAGGTGTGTCTTACAAAGGATACCACTACTCTGGAACAGACTCCTTATTCATGTGAAATAAAGTTCATCCCTGTCCATATTCAAGAGCAACTTGAATCTATGAATGGGTAATAGAAAATTTACCTCAGGACTAGTGATTGTGAACAGAAGCAGCTCTTAAATGCATTATCCCATGCATGGGTTCCCTCAAAGTTTATATAGTATTATCCCAGTTATTCTCACTAATATATAATTATCAACCATGAGATGGTAAGACCAATCTAACACCAAATGGGAGAGATTCATTCAAGCACCAAAAGGGAAACTGTCTAGGCTTAAAATGGCCTATAAAGGCAGCTAGCCTAGTACTTACCTATGAATCTGTGAATATACAATGTTTCAAGACAGCACCCTTCCTATTTCCATGTGCCTTTCCCACCTCTTTTTTTAATTTCTCCAAGTGTTTTGGGTTTCTAATACCATGACAGGAATGGACCCCATTCCTAAGTCAAGGTATGATTAAAGTTCAATAAATTATTATTGTTTCAGTATTTGATGTTAGCCAGAAGTGCTCTTCGCAACACCCACAGTGTGCCCAGTAATGTCTCCTTCTGCAATTCATACAGAGTTACATTTATCGGTAACATATCCAAGTATGATTTTAAATTCTTTTTTATAAGACCCATTGCTCTTACTACTATTAGAGCTGTCTGGGTATCCTTCTTCCACATTGCCCCCATTTCTGCCGCAAATCCTGGTATTTTATGACTTTGTGTCTCTGTACGTAACACACTGTAGTCATTGGGTGTAGCAATTTCAATGACCAGTATACATTTACATAAATTTTTCATGCAATTTAACAGTGAGTAAAATTTAAGAATAAAGAAATTACATAAGCCATCATATTTACAAGGCATATAAAAGTAAAGGTTTGGAAGGAATCATATGCTATTTATATTGGTTTGCTTGCTACAGGTACAAGTGGCTTCCTTGACTATGTACTCTCAAAGAGCTTTTTTAAATTTAGTCAGTGTATCTAAAGATCTTATTTCAGTTTGAAATCAATTCCAAATAGCTGGCCCTGCTCTGGAGTAAGCTTTGTCTCCTACCATGGTTTTAAAGGGAGGTCTGTCTAGTGTCATGCTATCTTCTTGTCTATCCCTAAATGTGTAAGCGTGCTCTTTTATTTACAAGTTTCTCCTTAAATGGGCAATAGCCTAGTTTATCAGTTTTTAAAATAGTGAGCTGAGAAGAAATGAGGTTCTACCTGTTATTTGTAGTCATTTTACTCCTTTTATCAGATCCCAGTAATGTGCATGTGAATTAGCAAGTAGTGCAAATCTAAACATTTTATTTTCAGCTTATATTTGGCTTCCTTGTGCTACTTAGATATTATTGATTCTCATGATCTTATGAACTTTTTATATCATGTTCACACCTCTCCTTTGTGTGAGATGTGTATGTGTGCATATGTATATATATATATATATATATATAGACAGATAGATATGGGTTACCTCTACTTTGTCACCTTATGCTTTACTCAAATGAAATTCAGTGAAATGGTAGCTATTGCATTCTGTTAAGTTGCCATTTTACTGAGTGCTGTTTTTTTAACATAACAGTATAACTGTAGTGCAGTTGCACTGTTATCAGAACTGGGGGGTTAAGGAGTGCTAGCTGATAGGGATGCATTATCCTGATCTGCATGTTTACGTGATTTCATAAATAGTATATTCAAAGTTGTAGTGATGTGGAGGATAAAGAAGAGATTCCCCATGCAAAAACACTTATTTTAGGTGTTTTGATGGAATCAGAGGTATTCTTTGTTTTTCAGTATATCCACACCTACTGATTGTATCTGCTGATACTGTGTTAGACACTAGTGTGTGTGTGTGTGTGTGTGTGTGTGTGTGTGTGTGTGTGTGTGTGTGTGTGTGTGTGTGTGTGTGTGTGTGTGTGTGTGTGTGTGTCTCTGTCTGTATATGTGTATATATATATATATATATATATATATATATATATATATATCTGGGTCTACTGTTTGTCAAAAGATCATTCTTTCGAAAGACAGAAGTACAACCCCATTTACGCAAAAGTGCACTTTTGCGAATACCAGTTCATCGAACCGGTAATACAAACATAAAAAACACATTGCAGCACCGAAGCACGCCACGGTGGGGATAAGGAAGTTTACCTGTTTTCCCCAAAGTAGTGACATCTTGGAGTTGGTATATATTAAATAGCAGGGGTGTGGGGGGTGCAGCCACCCATTTGTGGGGTTGCAGGGTGGTTTGCCCCCCTGCAAAACTGCCTTTGTAGTATGTCTTTTATGTTTGTATTACCGGTTCAGATATATACACACACACACACACATATATATATATATATATATATATATATATATATATATGTGTGTGTGTGTGTGTGTGTGTGTGTGTGTGTGCGTGCGTGCATGTGTGTGTATATATATATATATATATATATATATATATATATATATATATATTTAAAAACTTTCCCAAACCAAGAGCAGCAGACAAGGTGCTAGTTTCAGTCAAAGTTCACTTCCAACAAAGGCTAATCCAATGACCAAGTAATAAAAACACGAAGATTTTATTTAAAATGTAAGCGCTTTCGCGGACTCAATGTTCCGCTTCATCAGACATAGTAAAATGTAACTGATCCAGTGTATTTAAATCTTTATGTATTAATTGTTTGATTGTTTAATTGATTAAGAAGTTGGCTGTTTAAATACACTGGATCAGTTACAATTACAGCAGCATAAAAATTACAATCAATGTAGACCATTACTATAAAAATTAATTCATAAGAATTCATTAATAAGACATTAGGACGTATACTGAGGAAATTGAAGTTAGATGGATCATTAGGTTTAGGGCGGACAAGGCACCTGGGTTGAACGATAAGGTTCCACTTAGACCCATTTTACGGAAAAGGAGGCTGCATGTCAATAAGAAGTAATATAGTATAGTTTACTTATCAGCCACTGAATGTGAAATGATTAGATATGTTTTTTTTATTTTATTATTTCTTTTCTTTTTATATGATATGTGGTAATTTCTGATTTGCCAACAAAATGCATTCTATAATAATTCTCTTATTAATGAATTCTTATGAATGAATTTTTATCAATGAATTTTTATAGTAATGGTCTACATTGATTGTAATTTTTATGCTGCTGTAATTTTACACATACTCGATTATTATGTTTATGTGCGTTGAGTTGTTAGAATTACGTATTGGTTAGTTTTATAATACGTCAGGTCCATTCTACCCCATAGGCTGATTTGTAATGTTATTTAAACTGACAATTTTCTATAACATTGTATGTCTGAAGAAGCCATTACGGTGAAAGCGCTAACGTCCTTTTAGTAAACTATTTTATTCATTGAACTTTACTACAGTTTCTTTCATTGGATTTCTACATATTTTGAGCTTGGAATTTGAACCATTTAGTCACGTTATCAGTGATACTAGCCGTGTTTTGCACCCATGGATGGTATTCATTACGCTGGTTTTATTTATCTTATTGTGTTCCACGGGAGCATTGACCTATTGGTGGTATTTCTTGTTATTATTCGATACACAATATTATATTCATAAAGTATCAGAAAGTATACCAAGAACTAAGCCAACATGGGAATGGAGAAAGACGATTCTGCTGATAGGCATGACTGCAATTAAGGGTACAGAGAATAGACAGGAAGGGGCTGGAATTTACTGGAGGAAGATGGCAAAGGAACCAAGGTACTGGGAAAATAATTAGAGAAGGAACGGTAATAGAATGGGGAGGCCAAGTAGACATTTGGGTTGCAGGCCTAGTGATTGCCTTCCTTATCAGGAATTGATATCAGGGTATAGACGAAGACAAAGGGTTAGGGGAATCCTCAATGAAAGATCTGCACTGGTTGAGTGTTTAGTTAAATCTAGAACAGAAGCTGTTGTTAAAAATGGGATTATTAGTGGGGTATATAAAATATTGCACTATAACTAAAAGAATCAATCAGAAGTGGTCAGAAAAGATTGGGAAGAGATTTAGATATGCAATTCACAAAGAAACAATGGGAGGACATATGTATGGCTCCCAAATATGCAACAAAATCTATAGGATTTAGGATTTTTGCCTGGAAGTGTTTGTATAGATAATTTTATACCCCAAGCAGACTTCAAATAATTTTTCCTCAAGTAGATGGCAAATGTTAGATGTGTGATATGGAAGAAAGGGGTACATGAGAACATATGTTTTGGGTGTGTAATAAGTTGACAGACCTTAAAAACTCCTACAGAGTATTCTGTCAGGAATACTGGGTGAGCAAATGAGTGTAACTAAGGAAATGATTTTTTCAGCTGGAATACAGGATTTGAATTGCCTAGACATAGTAAGACCTTGCTAAGTTTAATTCTGGTAGCTGCCAAGAAAGCACTTCCCAGGAAATGGAAATCAAAATCGAAACCAACTATACCTGAAGTAGTGAATATTGTAACAGAGATAAAAAAAGAGGAACTTGGATCTTTAGAAAAGAGTAGGAGTTAATTAGATAGAAAAAAATGGAACTTGTGGAAACAATACATGCAGAAATATGTTTTGGGAGGAGGAATTAGGCTTAAAAGAAGGCAGGAACTGAATAATTTATGTAGTGTTGTGTAGATTATAGGATATATAACAATATATGTGATGTATGTTTATAAATGTGGACTTGTTAGCATGGTTTGATTACTTGTATATAAATGTAAGTTTGCCAGCGTTACAAGTGATAATTCAATAAAAGTGTTTAAAAAAAGAATTTCTGTGCTAGCTATACTGAGTGTCAGAAAACAGCCTTTTATCCAAGATTTAAAAATCGTTTAAACGCAATGTCTATCAGATGTCATTCAGATGTATTTAAGTGGACATTGTTGGGCCGTTGCTGAAATCCAGCAATTGATTTCAATATATTTTGGCTTTTTTTACTATGCAACTAAATGATCTGAAGCTATCTCACTATGTAAAGCTAATAATAAAGCTGTAGTATTGTATTCCAAGGCAGAGATACTAGTGGGGATACTCTATGATTAAAGGACTCCTTTTATGTACAGAATAATGCATCAACTGTGCATGTGTGTTAAGGTCAAGCAGCTAAAAATCTCACTGTACCATTCCCAGATGCATGGATTGTTGAAGAGATTTAACTGAACACTAAAGTCCATGCTAAGAAAAGTTATTGATTTTGGGGAAGATGGCAAAAACTGGCACCAGTTAATGCTATGCTTTCTATTTTCCATTAGAGAAGTACCACAAGGATCCAGCAGGTTCACCCCTTTTGAGTTATTATAAGGCAGGCAGTACCTCTCAACCTCTTGGAGCAAAAAATCTGCACAAACCCTAAAATGATAGCGGGACAAATAGGGACAGATTTTAAATACTGCTCTTACGAACTTAGAAAGTTGATAGAATAATAGGTTTTGCATTAGCATGAATTTTCTGAAGGATGTGAAGTCTTAAACTCAAATGTTTGCCATTATTTAATTACTTCAATCCTCAGCTATTTGCCAGAAAAATACAGATTTTAGGAGGAACATACCAAAAATATGAGGCAAAAATCTGGACATTCTGAGAAAATATGTACAGTTGAGAGGTAGCCACCTTTGAGTACTATTAGTTATTGGCTGAAAACCTTGAGAAGAAGAACGAAACATTTAAAAGTGTCATAGAACACTATACCAGCTTGCACAACAGACTGAAAGTGATTTCTGTAGTATGAGAACACATGGAAATGGCTCAAGCTACACAACAAGGGATAAATAATCGAAATTCAAGGGCCAGGAAGTTAAAAGCTGGAGAGCTAGAGACCAAGTATTGGTTTTGGTACTCTCAGCAGAAAACAATTCTTTGGCTAAATGGCAGACAGATAAGTGAATACCAGAAGAGATATGCCATATCTGTGTTTTAGTCCATAACCATTATGCCAGCCTTCAAACTGTGGAAGGAAGTGAAAATGTCATTAGTATTTTAGCTGCAGAGATTAGTGAATCTGGTAAAGAAAGAAAACTGACCTTTATACCTGCAGTTCAGTTACAACATATACTGCCCAAGCCAAAGAAAAAAGAAATAAAATATTTTTTGTTATGGAACGAAGAAGTATTTTTAGAACTGCCTGGCAGAATAAATTTGATTCTATACCACATTCAGACTAGTCAAAACAAAAGGTTAATCTAAAACCCTACTGAGTGCCCGCCACACAAAGAAAGGCAGTACAAGAGGAAGAAAATGTTTTGGCTAGGAATAACTGAGGAGCCCAAAAGTTAATTGAGAGGTCCCATAGTGTTTGTCCCAAAATCTGATGGGATCATGTAATGATTTTAGGAAGCTGAATGGCATTTCGAAAAATGACAATTACTGTATGCCTCGAGTTGATGAATTATTAGAACGGATGGATTCAGGCAAATTCCTCTAAAGGCTAAAGGTAAGAAAAAAAAGTAACCTTCTCAACACCAGATGGATTATTCTAATTTAACATTCTTCCTTTGGAGCTACCTGTTGCCTCATCAACCTTTCAAAGATTAATGGACAGAACTTTAAACCCTACCACACCAACTATAATGCGGTTTACCTAAATGATGTTATTATACATTCTGAGGGTTGAGAATCACATCTATCCAAAGTGCAGGCTGTACTAGAGTTCCTCAAGCAAGTACGGCTATGTGAATTTTTCCAAGACAAGGTAAGCATGACGGAGGTTAAATACCTTAGGTATGTCATAGGATGAGGAATTATTAAACTACCCAAAAAGAAAAGATAGACGTAATAAGAAACTGTCTTATCTGAACAGCTAAAAAACAAGTGAGGACATTTTCCAGACTAGCAAGATATTAACAGAAGTTTGTGCCTCAGTTTGCAATGATAATATCTCCTCATATATATGACCAAAGGGAAAATACCCTTCAAAATAAAATGGAAGTAGAAGTAGACACTGTTTATAGACTGGTAAATGAAATAATATTCTTGGAGTCAGTTACTGTGCAACATCTGACCTAAATAAATCACTTGACGTCTATATGGCTGTATTAGAGGTAGGTTTAGGAGTAGTCATCTCACAGACTTTTAAAGGAGAGAAGCATTCAATTTGTTTCCTCAGTTAAAAACTAATCAAATCAGAGGCTAAAGATTCTTCAGTTGAAAGTCTGCCTAGTTGGTAAGTAGCTACTTAGTTGCCTAATGTACTAACAGATCGGAAGAGAGTTCACTTTAGCAATGGAACACACTTCCTACTATGGTTGCAACAACAAAAGGATGAGAATGTAAGCTCTGTGCCTTATTTTTGCAGCCATTTACATTCAAAGCCTAGCACAGGCCATGTTCAACCCACCACAATGCAAATGGCCCGTCGTAGGAACACAACCCATTCATCAGGCACAGAACTGACATATTCAAGTTGGAGGGATTATTTGTAATACAGCATGGCTGTTTTCAACATTTGAAAGAATACAAGTGACCCAAGAAATCTGTAAGATGTTATTTTAATAATGTTTATAACAGCAGTATAAAGAATCAAGTGTAAACAGAGTGATGTTTCAGTAAATTAAGAATTCTTTTAAGTTGTGCCTGTTTCTTGAAGAATAGAAAGATACTTACTCACCATCTCCAAGGCCAAAAACACTGCAGAAGAATCTTTATTTTCCAGCTTTATATCTCGTATATGAAACTCCCTTCTTAACTCCATTCCCTTAATCTCATCCAATAACCAGTTTAAGCCATCACTTAAAGCTTATCTAAAAAATAAGTAGCTATGTTCCTGTACTAACCCCTCATGAATGCTCTGATATATCACAGTATACCCCAACCATATCCAACTTCTTCCTCTGTGTTTAAACCTTTATTCCTACCGACCTGTCTTAACCTTATATTTTGACATAAGTCATACTTTACAAATAGTACTAGCTAAGTTCAAAGCCTAGGTTTTGTTGTCATGATGTAACAAATTTGTATTTTCTTATGTATACTACATTTTGTTTACTTTGTGCTTTGATTATTGTAATTCATGCATTAAAATGTGCTGTTACTCATGGAGCTTTTCTCCCTGGGTCTCAGCTGAAAAAGGAACTGTGTCCATTCAGACTTTCCTGGTAAACAAATGTTAAATAAAATAAATAAATACTTGGCTGTATTACTGCAATCAGATTTATTTAATAAACTATAGAATGTAATATAAAAAGAAGGCTGAGAGAAGCCCACTCAGAGAGCATTTGCCTTTTGTGGAAGGGGTCTTGGTGTCCAGAGCAGCAGCTTTGTAAAACAGAATCAATCACAGTGAAGGAAGGCCTTGAACAACAAGTTGGAAATTGTTCCTGCCAGAGAATCCAGAGACAGCACCAACACAGAATGTTTGCCAGCAGTGCAAGACTGAGCAAGGTTAATTGTTGTACAACTATTTGAGATACAAGACTGTCTTTGCTTAGAAGAACCTGTTTGTATATAATAAACTTCATAATTTTTATCAAGACTATTGACCTTAGCCCTCATCAGATTTAGTCTTCCACAATAAATGCACACATACATATATATATATATATATATACACAATATACTCATGAATGCTTTTGTGTGAGACTACAGTGATCACAAATTTAAGCATCCACTCACTCAGTTGATCATGCTTTGAAATAGCCAACCATATTTATCCTAGATAACAACACATCAGATTCATACAGAACACATCAACATATTTTAAGTATTAATTTATTGTCTTGTAGCACCCAAATGTCATCTCAACACTAGGATTGCCACAGTTCCAAAGCCCAAAGAGGAGTACAACAAGTTTCTCTAATGTATTCCTCAACTTCACGGCCCTTTTCCTCCCTATTTACATTGTCCTCTGTAAAGCAGCAACAATAAAGCATTTACAATTTTTATAATTCCCCTTACTTCTGTAACAGAAGCCTACCTTCTCATACTGTGATAGTTTCACTTACAAAATGATTCTCTCATGTTTGAATAAAGCTTGCTGGAGTCGCCCAATTACTGACACCATCGAGGCCAGGCAGTGCAGGTACTTTTTTTTTTTTTTTTTAATGAGTTCCCTCCCCCAAAGTGACATCACCACAGCCGTCATCTGATTCTAACTAAAATAATAAGACCCACCCATTCTGTGATGTCATGGCTCCCTTGTCTTTCCCCCAGCCTGAGTGCTGTTCATTTTATTCGGTAGTAGTGTAGTAACACCTATGTTTGGAAACACAGAAATTTGGTATGCATACTTGTACATTCTGCACGGCAAATGATGCTTAGGTGGTGTATTGCTTGCATACTTCTCTGTTATATTTGCACCAGATACTGCTAGTGTGCAGTGTGGGAAAAGAAAGATTAAAACATTACCCTGGTATCAGAGGTGGCAGTGCAACATATTCATAGTGGCTTAACATGAGAGTAGCTCTAAGCAAGCACCATGTGAAACCTGAACAAGCACCTAGAATTATTCAGTGCAGCTTCCACACCTTAAGTCTGAACATTAATTCACATACTCACATGAACAAGAGAATCTGCATATTGATGGCTAAAGGTGTATGGGCATGTCGGGTGGACTACACTGCAAAATTGGTATGTAATGGTGGAGATATTTGGAAGGCATGAGCAAACACACCAGTATATTAAAGCCATAGCACCAATTGAACTGGAGGCTGGCAAATAGATTTAGTAAGGGATTTTGTCCATGCACAAATATTTCAACAGTGATTCTTTGCAGTGGCATCCATTATCTGATTCAAGGTAAGTTAACCTTGATGTCCTTTATTTAAAAAAAAATTAATAACAAATTTACTTTGTTATAAGTGACTTCTGGACACAAGAAAAAGGAAGGGGAAAATATAGCAATGTGGTTTGTATGTACAAAGACAAATCCAGGGACACTGCAAAAGGTTTTTTTTTGCAAACCAACCAGTGGAGTAAAAACATATGAAGGCAAACATTGCATACCAACACACTTTGCACATGTAAATCTCAATTTTTAACAAGGTGGAAGCATGAAGTGATACCTTAACACTTAAATTAATAAAGATCTAAACTGGTTAATAGTATAGCAATAACCCACGCCTGGGTGTGGGTAATGCTGGATTTACCCACAGTTGGCGTGGTTTGGTCCCGAGGCGGCCCGGACCAAAAAAGCCAACCGTGGTAAATTCAGCATTACCCACACCCAGAAGTGGGTTATTGCTATTATACCATGACATTATTTAAGAAAAGAAACTATTACTTTTCTTAAATAATGGCATAGTATAATGCCTGTTTGCTGCCCTTCCACAGATGTCTGGCATCCGCGGCAGTTCTGATGTACTGCGCGCCTGCGCAGTACATCAGAGTTGAGCAAAGCAACGGAGAAAGCAAGATCTCCGTTGCTTTTTTTTTAGTGTTTCGCTATGTTAAATGGGTTTAACATAGTGAGACAGCTTTAAAATAAGCAACGGAGATGTCCGTTGCTTATTTTAAAACTGTCTCGCTATGTTAAACTCATTTACCATAGCGAAACACTAAAAAAAGCAACGGAGATCTTGCTTTCTCCGTTGCTTTTTTTTAAAACCTGTCTCGCTATGTTAAATGGGTTTAGCATAGTGAGACAGCTTTAAAATAAGCAACGGAGATTTCTGTTGCTTATTTTAAAGCTGTCTCGCTATGTTAAACCCATTTAACATAGCGAGACAGTGTTTTAAAAAGAGAGTTATACTAATGGAAAAAAGTCCGGGCGACCGGACATTTTTCCATTAGTATAACTCGATTTACAACGGGCACGCTGGCCAATCAGCGTGCATGTTTTGGAATAATAATGGGGGGGTCATGGTGTAATATAAATGTTTTATTCTTAGCTCCTTGGTGCAAGACCTTACTGGATGTGATTGCAGTCAAGTAAGGTCATGGCTATAGTGCAGCAAAAAAATGTCCCTCTAACAAAGGAAATGCTGGAGTAAAGATTAAATTACATGTCAAATTACCCTCAGGACTTTGACAGCTAGGGAAGCTAAGTGTTATAGGGGAGGGGAGAAGTAGATGGACTGGAATTCATTGTCTCACAAATTAGTGCCATTTAAACTAAATTAGAAAAAAAGGCAGCAGAAAAGTAAACAGCACTTTGAGTGTGTTCTGTGGCATCTGCACTGTTTCTGTTTTAAGTAGTCATCCAGCAGCAGGGAATGTTACTTACACTGTTTTATTTTACTCAGTACTTTGTACGCATGCAACATCTATGAAATGACAGGAACTTTAGGCAAACGAAGGCCTGCATGATGTAACATTTTTGAGCCAAACAATGATTTCTGGGATACTGGATGGCAACCTGATTTATCCAAACCACGTCAATATGCCAGCCTCCAAGTAGTCAGAGTCTGGAATTACATATAAAAATATTTAAAATCCTGTAAATAATCCCAGAGTGCTGTTAAAGTGTAGGAAACATCATGCCATGATGTTTTAAACATGTTTTTGAGTCTGTCCTTTAAGGAAATCAGAGCTATTGCAGGAAAAACAAACTGACAACCAGTGCAAAAGACTGGAATTCTTTTTCCTGCTAAAATAAAAGCTCACAGCTGTAGAGCTTGACTTTCTGTTGTTTCTGTTGTCTCATGTAATATTAACATGTTTCAGATACAGCAAAACTTAAGAAACATTTTTGTCCTAAAATCTGAAGACATTTGCCATTTTTATGTCTTTTACTTCTGCTCAAATAGGGAGTGTCCTACGTAACCAGAGACAGCTGGTAATCCTAATCAACATATTAGTAGCATGTGCAGCACACATTATTATACATCAGGATGTTATACACTACAATATGAAAGGTTAACACAGCTAATATGGCATTCTACATCAAGCCCAGAAGGAGCACCAGTGCACAGGATACATGTTTAAAATTAGCCTCAGCACACTGCGCTATTAGCAGTACATAACAAATATCAACAATTATACAGTAAATAAAATAACAAAAGAGTATGAATAAAGTGAAATCTGTATGCTAAAGGTATGAGTTCATCAGGAAATAATACGCATCTATGGTATATGTTGATAATGAGTCCTGCAGGCAAGATGTATAATAGGCACTGGAATTCAGGTAATTTCATGGCATTCCTCCTTTTCACTCTATTATTATTACTCTTACTGTACTAGCATGATCTACCACTAATGGTAGTTTCACTTTGACTGTACATAATCTTTTGGATATAGCCACTAAATGTAAACAACTATTTTTTTATGTAAATTACTGTTGCTCTACTTGTTGTGTCTGAAATGACTTTCTTGTATGTATTTGCTTCTCACTTGGCTGTATTTGTTTCTCTGTTGTATGTATTCGTTACTCTTAGAGCTTTTCTCACCGGGCCTCCACTGAAAAAGGACCTGTGTCCAGTCGGACTTTCCCGGCAAACATATGTATAACAAATAAAATAAAATAAATACCTGCACAACTGTCTTGCAATATCTCTGCACAGCAATATCATGATGTTCAGAACTGTAAGTATATTAGTAAATGTCATAGTTGCAACAGCTGCCATCAATTATATGTAAAATTAGTTAAATGCAGTAACATGGAAAAGATGGTATACACATTAAATCCTGCAATAGCAATATCCATTGTAGCAACAAGTTAACGTTGGCCCTCTGACAGTGCTCAGATTTTTAACATACCTTTTTCATGCATACATAGGTTCATTAATACCATACATCTCTTGTGGCAACCATCCTGTTTCAGATACCTGTGGATGTATGCAGCAGGTACAAGTTACGCAAATGGGAAGTGATTTCATACTTTTGTTCACAATAATAACTACGGCAGCATGGCACCACATTTAAATGTCACTTGTAAAGAAACTGATACATGCAATATCAATACATATCCTTATTAAATGACTAATGCAGAGATATCCCCTTCACAGGAAACAGTGGATTATTCAATAATTCTTCTCAGCACTAAGGACTGTAGATACAGCAGTGTAAAAAGTCAACAAGAAAAGGTTACCTATCTGAAATAAGAGAGGGAGACAAATGGAAAACATTACTGAATATGTTGTCTCTAGCTCATGGAGAAATGTAAGGGGAGGACTATTACCATGACTAGGGTGGATGGAGGGGAACTGCTGAGCTGTACTGTACATCATCCTGTGCCAGATCTCTTAAGAGCCATACAAAACAAAATAAAGGAGATGAAGGCTTGAACCAGCATTTACATGTTAACCCATGTCAGGTAGAATCAGACTGTATACTGGGCATGTCTGCAGATGTCAGTTATGTAATGCATTTTCACAAAGCTATGGCTCCGGTAGTAAGCACAGGCTGCCATAAAAAGCATGGGGATTGCTGCAAATCATTTATTGTGGAAAGTCTTAATTCCTCCATGAGGAAGCTGCAGACAGGTGTATTTTTCTTTAAAATTCTTGTTGAAGAATGTTCTGGCATCACCATACTTGTTAGGGATACACTTGATAATCTAAATGACTTGTCCTCATACTCATTGTGGATTTTGGTAGGCACTTATCTGAAAAAGGGCCACCCTTGTACACAACAATACTTATTGCATGGTTTGCTGAACATAGGAGGGGTTAAGATATGTGTCTCACTAATACATTGATGGCTACAAAATCATTCAGAAAGTGCAATGTCTTGCGGAATATGCTATCTGAACACATGGAGGACAGTGGATGCAATGGGACACAGGAGTATGTTCTGCGTGTTTTGATTCTGCAGCTATAAAAAGTCTAAAACTCCAAATTTCTGGGACTGCTACAAAAGTATGTTATTTTAATTACTGCAAAAATCTGTGGATAAAGGTACAGTCCCTGGATTTTTCGCCCAGCTATGGAACAGTTACTTTCACATGCTGTGTCACGTGGCTATGTGTCTTCCATTCTCACTGTATGA